>NW_009221346.1:10093-12158 GCF_000690835.1 Fulmarus glacialis | reverse complement strand
CCCCCAAGAGAGAGAGGTAAATTTAGAAAGAGGTTCTTTTCTGAATGCAGATGTAAGCAGAAAACAATCACCAAAGGTACAAACTTAAATTCAAATCTGACAAAACTTGAAAATCCCTGAAAATGAACTTGGGATTTGGGGGTATTATACTAGGCAAGGGTAATGGGGATTAGTGTGGTGGAATACTTTGGTTGTGTGTCCCTGACACTCACTTTCATGTCAACACAAAGTGACAAAATGGTGCTTACATGCAGGACTTCAGATCTACCTACAATTTACATCCACATTTTATGTGATATGATGTACCAGGATGCCACTCCTGAGTTTTAGATCTGGAGAACCAGATGACTGAAATTCATTTTTTAAGGGAACTTGCATTTAAAGTTTGGCCCTCGCCCCATCTAACTTCAGGTCTCAAAAATAGCTATGTGTCCATACCTGAGCTAGATAATCTCCTTTATGTGGTATGTGGAGTATGAGAGCACCTGCATCATTCAGGTTATCTGATCTCCCCCTTATCTGCACTTTTTCAGTGCAAGAAAGATAGTAAGTAAAGGGGGAAGCAATAAACAAGAGTACAGAGACATAGACCTGATATGGAAGGGGTAATGGAAACAATGCCAAAGACCGAAAGTCTCCAGTCACTAACTGATGGGTCATTAGGAAATTCCAGGCACAGCTTTGGAAAGGGCCAGCCTGGACTTCATAAAAAGGGGGAAACAAGGGGAACATGAGATTTGGGATATCCGTGGGTGGGCCTGTGGGACTATATAAAATGTATTAAGAAACATTTAGTGGAAGGAGACTGGGGAGGAAGAAGGAAGGGGAATAGATGGAAAGGGTATGAAAGGGGTGGTTGCGTGTAAACTGGGGCAGATCAGTGCACTTGTCCGGCTGAGCCTTGGGACCAGTCACTCCAGTCCCCAAGTGTGGAGTGCCTGTGGGATGAGTATGTGAGTGCCGCGTGTGTGCAGTGAGCACCCTGGTGAGCCAGCCGGTGAGTTGGGAACCCGTGGGGCGGGTGAGGGGGACTGGGATCTGGGCACGGGTGCTGGGCGGGCAGAGGGGCCGTGCCGGTGCTCAGGGAATCCACGAATGTGCGTGGGCCTGTGAACCTGGAGAGCGTGGTGTGCGTGCTGCACCAGTGACCTTCTGCCTCTGCCAGCCCAAGAGCTTGGTTTCCCCATTTGTCTCTTCCCGTAGCTACTCCTGTGATTCTTCCAGAAGTCCCTATAGAGATGGCACCTAAGGAAGTGGTCTGTAAGCACATCTCCACTCCTAATTCAAATTCCTCTATAAAGCCTTATTCTACAATGTATATCATAAAGCCATCCATAGAATCTAATCAAATAAACTATCAATAATTGTTCACATGAAAAAATGATAAAATCTTCATGTCAACCCTTCTGATCAGTATTCCCCTATGTATTCTAATATGAGGGTCAGAACCAAGCCTTATCTTTACTTTGGTAGCTGGAAAGCATCTAGCATATGTTAAGTCCTCTCATAGTTTAATAAAAAGCAATGAATAACAATCAATCACATTTGTCAAATTTATCCGTTTATTTATGGCATCCTCAATTTCAGAATACTTCAGCTGTTTTCTAAAATGAAAGAAATGTAAACTATTAAATGGCAGTGTCAAAAAACCTTAAGATACTGCAGTGGAGAGAGAGATACAAAATTCTAGTAAGAAAATGCAAGTGCTTTGATTCAACATCAAGAACCAAAATGACTATATTAAAATTGAATGTTTAAGCAAAAAGCTACAGATATCCCTTGAAATCTTAAAATTATGTGAAGTCATTTACAATAGTATTTGTCTTGCCTAAATTTACACATCTAGACATTATTTGTCTAATGTGATAATCACCAGATGCTGCCTCCTTAGTAAATAGAGGAGGCAGCGTAACAGAAATAGAAATAGGTACTTCATAGAGATCTACTCCTGTTTCATGACGCCTTTCTAAGTTGCTTCGAATGAAGTACTCTCTGGGTAAATCTATTTCACTCCACTAATTGTCTCCGTGTCTCCAGACAATTATTTCAATTGGAAAACCGCTTT
>NW_009221346.1:1842-10062 GCF_000690835.1 Fulmarus glacialis | reverse complement strand
TTTTAAAAAAAAAAAAAAAAAAAAAAAAAAAAAAAAAAAAAAAAAAGACAAGGTGAATTCTGCCCTTACATCTGAGGTTTACAATCCTGACTATGTAATGGGGCCTGATGTGAGGGTTAAACTTCAATGTAGTTTTAAATGTTTCTTGTGCTGATCTTCTCAGGTCAGATTATGATTGGTAAACCTTAGCCAGTAGTGGCAGAACCCCAGTAATCTGAACAAAAATAGTAATATATGATAGGAGTGCCTCACATATATCTCACTCATCATATTGTAGTTTGTTGTCTTCCTCTGCAGCTGAAAAATAAAGGTGGACTATTATTCTTTTTCTTCAAAAAGGAAAACCATTTTCAAGCATGAAAAATATTTTGTTTTATTAGTTACTGAGGATTATTCAAACTTATCAAATCAAATACTACCCCTATTTCTCATGTCTCCTTGTTACAGTGATTACTAAATGAAAACCACATTCCACTGAAAATAGACTTAGAAAGAAAATGTTCAGAAAATTACCCACATCCTGCTGTTTTCTGAGATTTCCTTGATCCTTTGGTCATTACCCTTGGTCATCAACACACATGAAGAATCAAAGTGGTGTACTTGCCCTAAATGATCTGGAGACATTCACCAGAAAGAAAAATAACTGAACTTCACCTATTTATTACTTGAATATTCATATCTGAAGAGAATTTGTTTACATTTATCTACACTGCAGGCAGGATTTGACAGTAGCTGCAAATGCCAGTGATCCAAGAACCTGTATAATGCTAGTATTCTTATTTTCAGTTGAAATAAGAAGCGCTTTCTAACCAGTACCTAGGCAATGTTTGTGGTACATGACATAAATGGCAATCTTCTTCATATATTTAAGTTATACACTTTTTCCTAACTTATAGCAGCATTTTTTAAAAGAATAAAGCCAGAAACAGCTCAGCTTTCCCTAAGAGAGAAGCCTTTTTCCCATTTGAATAGTAATAGGAGACACCGTAATTTTTTTCTTGAATATTTGATTGCTTTTCCTTGCCTTTTGAAATTCTGGTTTTTATTTGTCATTTATATACACCAATACAAAATGATGTGCAGAATAAATTCTATTTGGTTAGCAATTCCTAGTAGCTTTTGATCCATTACTCTATGTATTAACTGTATAGCCTCACATTAGTAATACAATAAAGCTGAAAAGACACCTTCAAAATCCATTTTACCCTTCAGTTTTCACAGGCAACATCGAAGTGTGCAGTTTATATCAGACATCCTCCACAGTTTGTCCAAATTTCTGATAATTTTACAGTAAGTAAGAGATGGTGTAATTGGTTGTGTTAAAATTGTTTTTGTAATTGGGACAGTGATGGACAGAATAATTCCTGAAGAAACATACATTGATATAATTCACCATAGAAACACCAATGATGGCAAAGATCAGGCACTGATGGACAGAGAAGACATTAAATTCAGATGGTTTACTTGAATATGAAGCCCTTGATACTCTGCCCAAACCTGGAGAATTGAGAGCAAGTCTGAGCAGGAAGTTTAGGGGAGAAAGAAAGCAAGTATGCCCAGAAATCTATAATAGGCTTCACCTGACCTAATGCAGACATCTACTTTAGACAATTTCTATCATAAAAGTCCTTATTTCTCTCCACCAACGATACAAGGAGTACAGAATATTAGCTTAAAAGTAGATATTTACATTGTAGACATCTAAAGTGGGTGTAATCAACCTGACCTCAGGCATCCAAGTAACATACTAGTCTGGGCATTTAAGATGACCTCGAATTTTCAAACTATAAATATATAAATGGATTAGTAGAAACCCTCACTCACAGTGACTTTTTGACTCTTTCAGGAGTCAGATCACCTCAAAGTCGCCATAGAACGACACCATGATATGAGCTGTAGCATTTAAAAGAGCAGGCAGTTGCCTCCCTAAAGAACTGGGAGTCTGTACAGAGCCTTTATATGATAAAATGTTGGCTGTTTAGGAAAAGTTCTTCATCTGCATAAGCAACAACAATTCTCAGACTTTTGGAGCTGGTTTAAGAATTATTGTATAAATGTAAATTAAGTAATGTTTCCATTAATAAAGAGTACCACTGATGATCACGTTAGAGGTTACATTCAATTTTGCTGTTAACTATAACTTCTCTGAACATTTTTCTTTTGTATTTCTTCAAAACTAACCTCCGCCAGAGGCATGCATATCCATGCATGTGTATATGAATATATCACATAATTTATTTATGTGCACACATATATATGCATGTTATTTGCGCCTGTCTTCCCAACTGATCAACAATTTTGGTTGTTTAGGAAATTAGGAAAAATGAATCCTACCCATTGTCTAAGTTATCGAGAAAAAATTTACATTTCCTACACAAGACAAGAGAACATTTTCTTTTTGACTCAGAATTGAATAGCTATGTGCAGACACATTTTGAATACGCATATCAAATCTCTTAGAGGTTTATAAATATCATTAGCACAAAGAAATTGTTTTGTGATTCTGAAATAAGAGGCAGTGTGGAAAAGACCTTTGAAAAGCATCAATAACATGGTCAGTAAATCAAAGAGAAAATGCTGGAAGTGCTTAAAGCCTATAGCACAGGAAAATAAGCATTAATGGAAAAGATCTACAACTGAAATACTTGCCCTTTCTCTCACAGTGGTTTGTAGATTGTTGGTCTCTTCTAGTGATGTTTCTGTTTATTTGCTGTTAAACAAAGACTGAAAGTTTTATTTGTGAATCCCATTAGATGCTATCTCCAGGTTCGTTTCAAATCACTGTGCCTTCAGAAACACATTATGCCAAGTTTTCAAGTGTACTGGGGTTTTACGCTCTGGACAAAATTCACTTGGAAGAGACATAAGAATACTAATCTTGTAAATTTGTGACCCTGACAAACGCTGAGGATAAGTCAGGAGAATTATAATGAGCAGTTCTGTTCTGTAAGGTAGACTCCTGTGCTAACAGCTAGTAATATAGCATAGATTGGGACTCCTGATGAGAGAAACCATTTTACACAAATTTGTCTTCTCTTTCTATCTCTCTGTCTGTCTGTCTATCTATCTATCTATCTATTTATATCCTGGGTTTTTTTTGGTTTTTTTTTTTTTTTAATATTCTGGCTTCAGCTACTAGGAGCAGTAAACTCTGACTTTTCTGAAAGCTATAACCAGAAGAGTCCATCTTAAATGAATCATCCAGGTGCCCACATGATGTGAGTCTTATCATCAGTCTGGAAATTTCTTTCCATTATTTATATTGAACTGTTCAGTATAAAAGGAATATACCGCATGACATTTCCAGGTAATCAAAGTAGACGTATTTCTTTACATGAGATAGCTACAAATGATTGCTTATGAACAAGAGCCAGGCCAGCTGTTATTCATGTTAATTGTTAACATTATTCAGAACAACAAATATATTTGAGTAAATCATAATGGTTTTCTGGAGAAATCATGTATGTGAGAACAGGTGAAGTTTCCCTCGCAAAAATATTTCAGTATTGTTTCTCATAGCTGTACAGTGTACCACAAGAGTACTAGGATTTTTTTTTTTTTTATGCTGATCTTGTAAACATCAGTAACAGATTTCTCCTCAAAAAGACACAGGACTAGGTGTCAAGAGAGTTCAGATAATGTATGCTTTGGGCATATGTTTTTTTCTAAATGGAAAAAAAAAAAAAACCACAATGAAAAACCCACCCTATAAACACAAAAGCACTTTTACTATAACTTTGAGTTGATTTTATCATTCATCTGGAAAGGATTTCACTTTCCTGCAATTTGTTTAATCACAGTTCATCTTAGGGGGCAGTCCATGGAATCAATGTGCTGTGCAATAACTAGCTGACTGCATGATCTAATTAACCATACCTTGTTATTTCTTTCCTTCTATTTTTTTGTCATGGTCACTCTTAGTCTTTCCACCCACTAGCAGATAAACTCCAACTCAGAGCAGGAACTGTGCCATCCTCAGTGTTCATTCACCTATTACAGACACCTGCCAAACCTTGTAGGATTTCTTTTTCTTTAACCATTGCATTACAAATAAAAACTTATATTATTAACTCTTATTGATTTTAGTAGAGGTAACTAAAGAAAGCCCATATAAATATCAAATCAAAATAATCAGACATGAGAAAGAAACAACAAGAAAAAAAGAGACATTAATTCATATTTGATTGTCTCTACCCTTAAAATACAAAATCTTCTTACAAGCAGCTGGAACAGATGCTATAGATACAGTATAAAGCTCCAGGTTTTTCTCCTTTCTGTGATGATGCATTTGTTCCTACTATGTTTAGTTCATCAAAAAATTTATATCAGAAGAAACCAAATATAAGTGCCTCAGTAATGGAAGAGCTTAGTTAATTCATTGATAACCAAATGGGGAAGACAGAAAACATTAAATATTATAATTTAAAATGTTCCAATATGCCTTTTTATAGAAAAAGTAATTGCATGGATGTTAAATATTCACACTGCAAAGTAGTTCTGAAAAATTGCCCATGTTAAATTTGTCCCCCATCAGGTTTCTATTTTCTAACATTGCAACACAGTCCAAGAAATATTTGGGTTTGACTTGTTCTTTTGATCTTAATGCAGGCTATAAGAAAACCATCTCAAATAAAGAATATCTCAAGGAATAATCAAGTTTATTTTTCAGTCTTGCTACAAGATGACCACTCTATTGAGACTGTGGTGACCTCACTGTGACTATTCAATGAGTCTGTAATGCTTCACAGTGAAGCTTTTTGCTTTATGCTAATCAGCATTCATTATTTGCAATTAAAAACATGTGCTTTTATCATTTCACAAACATTTGATTGTGACAGCTAATTCAATGCTAGCTTTGTATTCAATTTCAAAGAAGAAGTGTAAACCAATGGAATCGCAGTTACTGTGATGACATAAATTTACTATTAAGGATATAGACAATTATCCTATTGCAATAGCAAGGGATCCATGTAGGTCACACTTTTAAGGGAGTTTATATCCTGGCATAGTAATGCAATGTAGCTCTGTTAATCTACAAATTCTGGTATCTTTTAACTAAGCTGTCCCCCTACTAATCAGTCATGCCAATGTTAAACTTTTTATAGTTTTTAAAACAAAAGTTCTTATTCATCTTATAAATGGCATCATTATGCTTTGAGAACATGAAAAAGCTTTAATTAAATCATTTCTATATTTTATTTAAATAAATTGTTAGGTTTTAAAGAAATACTAGACATACACTTTGGATTTTTACTACTTTGGCTTTTAAAACACTTTTTTGCTGGGACAGTTTGTATATGAGATTCTATTTTCTTTATAGACATTTATAATTTTTTTTTTCTGTATTTCTATTTAATTTATAACACTAAAGCTTAGGCAGGAAACATCATTTTCTGGTGTCTATCTTCTTCACTGTCAGTGGGTGATGTCAGAAAGTTTCTGAAATGTTCAACAGTAACACAAGCTCTATTATATTCCTCTTTGTCTTTTTGTATTTATGTGAATGTAGTGATGCCTATGAGGTGTTTTAAATTTCAAGGTTGTCTGTCAGTTACTTCAAGTAACCAGTTAGTTATTCAAAGATTACTTTCTGCTACATTGGATTTGAAGTCTACAATCTCCTTTCTTTCTCCTGTTTAACAAAGATGAAAATTGCATGGATGAAAATCAGTTAAATAAACAATATAGCTTATTCCAATCACTGGAAGAGACTGCAGGTGGGTATATTTTACAGACCAAGGAAATTCCCTGTTTCCACATGCATTGCTCATGTAGTCAGTATCACACCCACATCTGTGCTTAGCTAAATAAAAATCAGGCAATAGAGTATGGCTATGCACATGTACAACCATTTGTTTTTATTCATGAATAATTCTGTTGAAACTGGTATACATAATTTGAAATAAAAAGCCTATTATTTTGAAAAAGTAGATGTTTATGTACATCTTTGATGTCAGATATGCCATAACAGCAGAAGCATGTCATCTGCTAATGAGTTTTTCAGTTTTGTTTTAAAAGCCCATGGAGACATGTTGGGACAATCCTCTGTAAACTATAACAAGCTGTTAAGTGAATACCTGATTGACACCAAAATTCCAGTATCTTAGTAATAATATCTCACTGTGGCAGCACTGAAAGACATATTCTCTCTCTAACAAAACCAGTATCTCCTTTGTTTTTTTAATACTTTCATGTAACTAATTGTTTATTGTCCTAAGGAAAATAAATTAACAAGTAAAGGAACCAATTGAGACGCTGCTTGTGATTTGAGGTGTCCATAAACTGTCACCCATAAGTCTTTCCTAAACTTCAGCCAATATTTAAGAATAAGTGGCAACTGGTAATTACTCAGTTTCATCAGTCCAAGTGTTCCCTCAATTCATTTGTTAAATACTACCAGTATTTCCTCCTAGCTTCATGTAATCTAATATAGTTTCAATGTATCTGTGGAAATCTTGTCTCCAAGAAGATATCTCATGGCTCTCATGAATCAAATGACTGTTTTCAATACATCACTCATAGCAGCAGTGGAAAAATTGATCATCATTTTTCATTGACATACACATATTCCACAAGCAGTCTTACAAGACCTTTGATAATATTTAACTTGTACATATGCCTTACACTAATATTTTTTTTTTATGTGAATTGCTTTCTTAAGAAGAAAAGACAGTGAAAGAATGAAGTAAGAATACAGAAAAACACGGGGAAGGGTTAATATATTGGTGCAGGAGTAATAGGCCACATCACGGTTGCCTGCCCAAAGCATTAAAAGAAAGAATTTGAGAAAAGCAGAGATTAGGAAAGACATGGATTTATTTCCAAAGTTCTATATACTACAAAAAGCATTTTCAGCCAAAAATAGGTCTTAGAAACATTCTTTGCATTATAAAAAATGTTTGCATTTCTGCCAGCTTTCCCAAATTTCTCTCAACTACTAGCTAACCAAATGGAACAAAAAAATATTTCACCTGTAGCTATCCAGAAGATTTTGTTCCATCATTTCAGTTGATGATTCATGCTTTAATGACCTCCATGCTAGATGAATGGGATTCAGAACTAGCATTTCCATCTCATCATAATAGAGTGAAATGGCTTTCTACATCATCAGTGCTGTCTATGGCAAATCATTACAGGAGCCTTCTACTCAGCTCTCTGCATTTGCACAGAACCCTGTGCAAATTCAAAGTCTTACTATCATTCTCTAAGAAAGTTCAGGACCATATAACTTACAAGGTTGCTTCCATGACAATAATCCTCCTAAATGTCTTGAGATTGCACTCACTCAATTTAATTTTCTGTAGTAGTAACAGATATTATAGCAATGAGGAAGAAAGAAGAAGATAGAAAAGCAGGATCAAATAATCCACTGGCTACATCAGAGAAAAGAAAAATCAAACTAGACCACAAAGAAAACTTAGAGGGGAATAAGGAGCTAGCACCAAGGAAATCATCAGTCAAAGAAATCTGAAGATCCTGTCAGAGCAAGAAATACAGACTACTAGTAGCTTCTCTAGAGAGACAGTGTAATGGTAGCAGCACTGGCCAAGAGCAGATGCCTGCTGCATGGAGACTTCTTCAAGCCTGCAAATGTCAGTGGTAGTGGATTTTCTAACTAGATTGTGTGGACATGATTGTTCCTATTTTAACTTGCTAACAGATCTGGAAGAAAGGGGTTTAATTTTAAAAGGGTAAATTTTCATAAATTAAGGATGTTGGTTAGGATATTGTGATGAGATTTCTGGTGGGTTTCTCAGGCCTTGCACCCTCTTTCTGAGCTGTTTCTGTGTAGAGTGAAGAGTGGACAGTGTAAGGATCTGTATGTGAACTGTACCCCATAATTATAGGAGCTGGGTTCTTTAGCCTTTCTTCTACTGAATGCCAGAAAGTATTTTCACTGACTGGGCATGCCTGCATACTTGTGACACTGTCAGAGCACAATGTTCACAATTTAATCTGATTACTGAATCTCCAGGAGTGAAGCAAAAAGCAGCCTTCCTTCAATCCCAGAAATAGTGGTTTGGAAAGATCTTAACAAGAGGTGGCCTTTCTGAAACCATGTTCTGGTCTGGTTTTCCAGGAAAGAATTATCTGTTGCCTGATGCTCTCTTTGCAGTGTCTGATGTTTGAACCTACTGCTTTTTTGCCTTAAATTAAATGTCGGAAAGGGGAGACTACTCAAGTACAGGCAGGAAAAACCAGAACACCATGCACAGAAAA
>NW_009221346.1:0-1824 GCF_000690835.1 Fulmarus glacialis | reverse complement strand
GAATGAAATGAGAGCATTTTATCAGCCTAGAGCTATCCACTCTGCCTAGCCAAGTTAAAAGGCAACATTCAGGCAGACCATCAACTCATCCAAATCCAGTCCCTCAAGTATAAAGAATAATTTTCTGTTTGGTCTGTGGGAAGTGAACTGTAGCTAAAGAGCAAGTAGGTCTTTTGGAGATCTATGTAAATGCACCTTAGGAAAGAGGGGTCCAGGTTTGAAAATTATCTGCAGACATTTATAGAAGGCGTTGATCTCTTAGGTAAAATAAACTATTTCTAATGTTCTTTTGTCAACTCCAGTGCTGCTTTAGAACAATAACAGCCATATATTTAGCCGCCTTCTTGTCACTAAACAAACAAACTGGTGATTTGGGTTGTTTTTTCAACTAACTGATATCACAATGGAGAAAGTGTTATCAATCCAATGCCATCTGTCCATTTAAGTGAATTTTATAATAGAAAACATTTTTATCCCTTAGTGAAACCTCTTTCAAACCACTGTGTGTTCATTTAAAAACAAAGAAACAAACAAACAGAAACATGTATTTAGCCTGTCAAAAAAAAAAAATGCCAAGAGGAAATATCTCTGCCTGATACGAAGAGTTCAAGAGAAACATGAGGAGAAAGAACCATAAAGTGAAAGATAGTAACATCGCAAGTCTAAATGTACCTCTATTGGTCACTTATACCTGTAAGCTGAAAATTGCAAGATTTATTGATCATGAAAATATTTTTTGAAAAAAAAAAAAGCCTAATGTGAGGGGCATAGCTTCTTATGAGAAAATCTGTAAAATGTCATTGCCTGGGGTATCTGGGGATTGGAGTTAAGAGTCCCGTAAGTCCCTTCCAGTCCAGTGTTCTTGGGGAATCTCTTTGCTAGCACACAAAGGTTCCAAACCTAAATAGGAACTGGTATGTTCCCTTTCCCTAGCCATGACCTGGTTTTCCTAGTCATATTCATTCTTTCCACTACCCTACTAGCAAAAAAAGTGATAAGCCAGAATCATGCTGGCTATCCAGAGCAGAATTTTGCATTATATACTTCTTAATAAATACATTTTGTCTCTCTTGTTCTTTTCATCTGTGGAAAAAATGACCCAAATACAAGAAAATCACAGGAGCATCCTTATAAACAGTAGCATGCTCAGATAACACCATGATATATATTCTCTACTCTCAAGGGAAAAAAATGGATCTAATATGACCAACATTATGCTTGAAAAGGAACTTATTGAACATTAAATAAATTCAGAAACAAATATTTCCTCTTTCTTTGTTTTTTCCCTCACAAATAAACTCCAAATTTGGTTTGCTGGATGAGTGAAAAACAGATGGGATATTTACTGTCATCACTAAAAAAATGTCTCTGCCACTGACTTTTATTTTCTTTGCTGTAAGCAAGATCAGGGAGTTTCGTAGGCTTTTTGGGATTGCCTTAATCAAGCCTGTGAAACCAATAGAAAGATTTCCTTTTGGGTCTCATTCACTAGTTAGTCATTCTTTTCTTTCTGGGAGTCAACTTCTACACGTTTTTCTTCTTTATATTCAACAAATAACTAAAAAAAATGGATATTTTATTTAATTGGATGAACAATTTGATTTTTTCTTAAAAAACTTATTACAAAAACTGTATGAATTCTCCTGCCTGGAAGAATAAAATCTCAGGTTATAAAGACTAATTAGCTGAGT
The DNA here is from genome assembly GCF_000690835.1 of Fulmarus glacialis. Taxonomy (NCBI): domain Eukaryota; kingdom Metazoa; phylum Chordata; class Aves; order Procellariiformes; family Procellariidae; genus Fulmarus; species Fulmarus glacialis. The sequence continues at coordinate 133 of NW_009221346.1, read as the reverse complement.
TTTTTCACAGATACATGAGATCCTGAAGTATAAATTATCTTCTCTCTCCTGAAATATGTTGAGATGTCACATATAGAAGTTGCCATTAATACCTCCTGCTGTCACTGTGTATCATAGAATCATAGAATCATTA
>NW_009221345.1:0-5163 GCF_000690835.1 Fulmarus glacialis | reverse complement strand
GCCCACCTAGACCCAATGCAACCATGGGTCCTAGCTCTGCCTTGGCCCCTGGCCCAGGCTCTCTATGAGAGCTCAGGCCTAGTGCAGGCCTGCCCCAGCTCTGCCATATCTGTGCCTGTGTCTGGCCTGGGCTACTGTTGTCCTCCTGGCCTGGCCAGGCTCCTAGATAGTCTGCAGCAGTTGCTGGATGGATCCTTCACCTGGGCCTCTCCTGAGTCTGGCCTTGGCCTGGGCCTCAGCCCCAGCTCTGATGCTGGGACTGAGACCTTCTGTGCATAACAAATCTGTTAACTAGACTATGGCAATAATCAGTAGATGCTTCTTGGGTAGAATTATTTGCTGTCTAAGATAGAAGTCTGAGATGGACCAGCTCACTTGTTTTTTCTCAGCAGAGCCCTACACCAGGGAAACATTTCTAGGTGCTTACCTGAGCAACTGGCTCTCTAGGGCCCATGTTTCCCCAAGACCAGTGAGTGTGGTGGTGAATACGCATCCTCGTAACCAGCCTGGAGAGCACTGGATAGCACTTTTCTTGGCAGATCAAAATGCAGTTTTTTGACTCATGTGGTTACCCTCCAAACAGTGCTCTCTTTTCTGAGAGCATCACGGGTTTTTAAAATCACAATGCTATGGATATTGCTTTCCAGAGGAAGCAACTGCAGCATCCTCCCTCTGTGGCCTGTGGATACCACTGTGTCTTTTTCCTATATCACCGAAACAAGGGATTACCATTTCAACAGATTTTAAAACTGTATTCTAACAACCTAGTACAAAATGATCAGATGCTGATGCATTTCGTAAAATATGAACATGGAGATTTCCCCATGATCATGGCTACTTAAAATATGTTTCAGAAGACCCAGTCCAGCATCTCTTGTAGTAATTTTCATAAATGTATTCTGTAAATAAAACTTACATTTGTGTATGTGCTCTTTAAGCTCAGCCCAGCCCAACCCAGCCTGCCCCACACCACCCCAACATGTTTTTTAAATGGACACTACAGACAGAAAAGTTTGAAGATTTTCTGAATACAAAACTTGCCATGGCAGTGTGGTTGGGCTGGACGATCTTGTAAAGGTCCCTTCCCACCTAAACCATCCTATGATTCCATGGTTCTATGAATATTTTAGTTTCAACAGTAAACTTTACAGGGTGCGCCACTGGGTTTTAGGGGTCTTCCCCTTCCTAGGTGGTGTGTGTGATGCTTCTCAGCCCTCCTCAGTCACTTCTCGTTGTTCCCAGAGAACCCAGTTGTTGTATGATCCAAGACAGAAGATGGGACGTTCGTTGCAGCCATGGCTTTCATAAAAACATTCCAGCCTTTAGGTCTTCTCAGATGGGCCACAAGTCTGGAGGACACATTGGACTAAATCAAGCAGGCTGGACCCCTTAATGCCATCTCCTTTGTATACAAAACTTCCCTGGTTTTCCCAAGAAGAAATATGCTTGTGCTGCCCCAGTTTACCTAGGAGCACTTACACATTCTTCCAGTACCATGGATGTACATTATCAGGCATTGCTGAACAACAGAGCTGGAGTCCTCAGGAGTCTCCAGGAGCTTCCCCACCTCTGTCTTGTTTTGTTCTAGAAAAACAGGAGTTATTTTCCCCCTTTTCTGATCGCTCTGCTTTTCGTGGGACAAGTACTTTTGAAGAGCAGTTGTATACATTTTAGCTTTCTTGTAGGTCACCAAACCTAGTTTCTGGAAAATGTCCCTCATTTCAGCATCCAAAGAGAGGATCGTATCAGCCCTCATGTCTTCCCTGGTAATGGCAGCACCCGTAGCTGCTTCACCTAATTAACAGGCACCAGATATATTTTTCCCATGTAGTCTGTCACTGCTTTACCAAAAGCTCTATGATGAGCAAAAGAGGAAAAGTTAGAAGAGGATCAATAAACCCTCCAGCTTGCTTTACCAGTAGCTTCTTTCTTTTGAAGCACACATTTTTACTATTCAGGATTTTAATGGATTTGCATCCCCTTTTCAGCACATGTGCATAGTGGGGTGTTAATGCAATGTTCCCCTTCAAGGTATTCAGGGCAATTTCAGAAATGGCCTTTATCAGATCATCAGAAGGAGCACAGAGTATTGCTTTCCTCTGCCGGTGGCAGGAGCAGAACAACAGCTCCAGGAGGGACACGTTAGACTTCATACAATAAGACATCATGTTTCCAAGTCTGCATGGGCAGCAACACAGATTGTCAGTCCAGTTCCCCTGTATTTATTGCCGAATGCCAATCTTTTTTCTTCTTTTTCTTCCCCAATATGTAAATGGCCGAAAGCTACTGGTGGGAAAAGACAAGTTATTAGCCTAAAAACCTCTGGGGTAGAAGCGTTTAGATGGATAACCCATATGGTGCCTTCATAACATCTTCAAATGCCTCTAAAAAGAACTAGGCCTTGCCAGGATACATCTGTCTGGCTCACAATCTGGAGCTTAGAATGGGGGTTCTTAAATAGGACTGTATAGTTTGTGTTGAGAGTGATGGTGCAGCTCTTTTTATCTTAGCAAAACACATTCTGCACAATGTCCATGATGCTAAGATTCCCATGATAACATACTTAGTAAAAGCTATCTCAATTTCATCGTGCTCAACAAGCAGAGTTCCTCAAATCATCAATCACAACCATATTTACTTTATTAGAGGAAAAAAATGGTTATCACTAAGACTCCCAGGCAAGTCCTCCATAAATTTGATAAAAGGATATTTACAGAGCACTTCCTGATGCAGCAGATGGCAGCAACTAACACCACACAATATTCTCAGGCATAATAGACAGCAAGTGGTTGGCATTCGTCAGTTGGCAAGTGGTTGAAAGTGAGCTGGCTGTGAAGCATCAAGGTAAGGTGAAAGGGTGATAGACAGGATTTTCTCTGTGAGACGCAACAGCTTGAAGAGCTCCAGACCCCAACTGCAATGGAGAAGCAGGCAGTGTCCCCTGCTAGCATTAAGGTAAGTGCAAACTCTGGAGAAGTTGAAGGATGGAAGCTGATGACTTCCGGCAGCAAGTAGAAGGCTCCTGCCTCACCTAAGGGCTTACAATTACAAAACAGGTTCACTGCCTTCAAAGTTAAAGAGGAGCCACATGTGTCTTGAAGCAAAGGATCTGGTCCACCTCACCCTAAACCATGCACAGCCACCAGAAAGAAGTGGCAAATTATCATAATGAGTGCCTCCCTGCTGTGGGGGACAGAAACACCGATCTGCCAACCTGGCCTATCATCTAGGGAGCTTTGCTGCCTGCCAGGGGCCCAGATCTGGGATGTTGTGGAGGAACTGGTGAAGCTCATTCAGCCCGCTGCTACCTCCTGCTGTTATTCCTTGTGGGTGCAAATGACACTGCTAAGGAAAACCTGAACAGAATCAAAAGTGATTACAGAGCTCTGCAGGCAGTAGTCAAGGGCATGTGGGCCCAGGTGGTGATCTCCTCAATCCTGCTGGTGAAGGTTGTGAGGAGGAGGGCACTGATAATACAGGTCAATAATTGGCTGTGGAAGTGGAGTTGGTGACAGGGTTTTGGGTCCTACAACCATGGGACCCCATTTGCAGAGCAGCATCTGCTCAGGAGAGGTGGGATCTACCTCACCAAGTGGGGCAAAGTTACCTTTGCCAGCAGGATGGCTGACCTGGTAAGGAGGGCTTTAAACTAGAAATGACAGGGGAGGAGGAAAAGAGTAACCTGCAGCCAATGAGCAAAGGGCCTGGGGTCATGGGTCAGGAAGGGATCACAAGATCAAGAAAACAGGGCTTAAGCAGGGTCACCTGTAGCAATTGCGTATAAGCAAGGAAGTGCCTACAAGGCATCATTGTGGAGAAGTCCCCAAAACCCTTTCTAGGAAGTCAACACACTGGGCTGCCTCTGTCAAGTGCCTGTACACTAATGCATGCAGTATGGGGAATAAACATGATAAGTTAGAGCTCTGTGTGCAGTTGCAGGTCTACATTCACGTTAGGATCACGGAGACACAGTGGGATGGCTCCCGTGACTGGCATGTTGCAATGGAGAGACAGAGGCTCTTCTGGAATGACAGGCTGGGAAGACAAGGAGGGGGATTGCCCTTTCTCTGTGAGAGCAGTTAGAGTGCATGGAGCTCTGCCTGGGGATAGATGATGAACCAAATGAGAGCTTGTGGGTAAGGGTTAAAGAGAAGACAGGTAAGGGTGACATTTTAATGGGTGTCTGCTATAGGCTGCCTGACAAGGAAGAACAAGTGAATGAGGCCCTCTACAGACAGATAGGAGCAGCCTCACATTCACAGGCCCTGCTCCTTATGGCAGACTTCTGCCACCACGTTATCTGCTGGAGGGACAACACAGCAGGACATAAGCAAGCCAGGAGATTCCTGGAGTGCATTGACAACAACTCATCACCCAAGTCGTAGATGAGTCAAGGAGAGGTGCTCTGCTGGAGCTCATACACACCCTGGGAAAGTGATAGAGCAGTTAATCCTGGAAAAAACTTCCAAGCACATGAAGGACAAGAGGTGATTGGGTGTAGTCAGCATGGATTCACCAAGGGAAAGTCATGCTTGACCATGCTGATATCCAGCTATGATGAAATGACTGGTTTGGTAGACAACAGAAGAGTGGTGGTTATAATCTACCGTGACTTCAGTACGGCTTTCTACACTGCCTTCCATAGGATCCCTATAGAGAAGCTGTTGAGGTACAGGCTGGATGAGCAGACAGTGAGGTGGACTGAAAACTGGCTGAACAGTTTTCAGCCAGTGGGTGATGATTGGTGGAATAAAGACTAGTTGGGGACCAGTAACTAGTGGTGTCTGCAGGGGTCAATACTTGTTCCAATCCTGTTCAACATCTTAATGAATGGTCTAGATGACAGGGCACAATGTACCCTCAGCAAGTTCACAGTTGACACTAAATTGAGAAAAGTGGCTGATACACCAGGGGATCATGCTGTTATCCAGAGGGACCTCATCAGGCTGAAGAAATGGGCTGACAGGAACTTCCTGCAGGTCAACAAGGGGAAGAGCAAAGTCCTGCACCTGCGGAGGAACAACCAGTATGTGCTGGGAACCGCCCAGCTGTAAAGCAGCTTTGCAGAAAAAGACCTGGGTTGTCCTGCTGGACACCAAGTTGACAATGAGCTGGCAATATGCCCTTGCCTCAAAGAGGCCAACTGTATGAGGTTCAACAAGG
>NW_009221344.1:0-9906 GCF_000690835.1 Fulmarus glacialis | reverse complement strand
CCAGGAAAAGAGTTAGAAATGGAGTTTAAGATGAAGACGAGAGACACTGCGCTGACCAGGTGCAGGGCACGGCCAGAGAAACGTACTGACGAGCAACCGGTTTGCACGTCACCACCCTGCCTTGTCCTGTGTCCCATACTGGTTCCTCCCCAAACCCCCTTGATCTCTTCCTTTCCCCGCTTTCGGTCCTTCGCCTGAACATCCCATAATAGATCCTGTGCAATCCCAAAATGCTCTTCCCTGGCGTGCCATAATGAGTCTCATGTGCTTGTAGTCAGCGACCCCCCTCAGTCTGTAAGTCAGAGAGCTGCTTCCACTGACCAGAGAGCTTCCCCCCTTGATCTCGGCAGGTTGATCACTCTCCTGTGCCAGCCCTATGGGGAGGGAATCCCACAGATGTTTATACTTTTCTGGTAAACATAGCCACTCCATCTGTATTTCTGTAATTATAAAGAGGGAGAGCATAATACAAAATGTTAGGTATGTGGGTTGTGTACATTTTAACTGCATACAGTAGCTGATCTCTCTGGCAAACTCTGGATGATTTTCAAGCACAGCTTGTTTTCTGTCGCATCTCTGACATTGCAGTTTGCTGCAAATGAAACAGATCTCTCCTAGTTACAGAGGAACACCATGCGGTGGAATTCCCCGAACTTCCATTTTTATATTGCCTGAATTGCACCATTAGCAGTTCCAGTGCAGAGGACCAATACATTACACTACTGCTGACAACTCAACTAGCAAAAAAATACATGTCCATGGACTAATGAGGTATCTGTATTTCTACCATTTTTCCTTCCTTGAGAAGAAAAAGTATTTGCACTCCATCAGAAAAAAAAGAGGCTTTTTTTTGTATGAATAAATATATCCGGTCACACTGCAATCATCTGTAACATAATCCTGCAGTAAAGAACTGTGCGCTGCTTCTTCAGAGCGTGGGTTTCATGTTCACCTTCTCCCAATCACTTCAAGATGGCTTGACCCAGGAACAATACACCCAGCTTGCAACTGTCACCAAGAGGTCACTTTGCAACGAGGAACCACGGGAGCACAACAGCACCATGATGGTGTCCCTTGCTTATGAAGGTGCTTTCATACCATGGACCATAAAGAAGGAAGGCAAATAATCCACTCTCCCACAGAGGATTTCTCTGCAAGAAATTAATTTTGAGTTAGTCAGTCAAAGTCGGTCAAAAGATAAAGAATATGTGCCAGTGATTTGGTCTCCTTTTATAGCTCTTCTCTATTAAGTAAGGTATTATTTCTGTCAGGAGAAAATTAATTTTCCATAAATAATTCTGAAATTATTTGCCTTTTCAGAGATTTGATTTTAAGTGGGTTTTTATGTTGTCAAGATTGTATATGTAGACTAATTCACATAATACAGATACCTGTCCTCTTATCAGTTGTCTAGGATTTCCTATTATCTAACAGAAAAAAAATTTCAGGAGGCTTTCTAGAAGGCTTAAGAGTCTCCTCTATCAGAACCCTGTGAAATCAAGAAGAACATCTAGATTGACAGGGATATTGTCAATCTAGATGCCTTTTTCCTTTCAGATCTTAAACAATGCCTCAGAAGTACTTCATTTCAAACTGAAAGAAACCAATAATTGTTGTATATACCTCGCAGTAATTTTCAGTACTGCCGTAGAATATTCTGACTCTGTACAGTAAGCTAGGAAACTGAAGATTTTGGTTTGAGGTTTTTTTAACTATAAAAATGCCGAAGTAAACTGGGTAAAGGAAGAGAAACAGAAGAGCAGAAGGTGTCACTGATGAAGGTGTTATTTTTTTGATGAAATGCAAGCAAGCAGACAGTACAATGAGGCAAGATTCTTATTTTTTAAAAAAAGTAACTGAAAATATAATTTTACTACATTGCTTTCTTCTATTTTTCATATAGATTCTTTCACAAGATCCTGCTGTTCTAAGAATCAACATACTAAATACAGCTAAAATATTGACTCAGATGGAAGAAAGCTCTCAGCTGCTCCACTGGTTTCTTCCATTTCCTAGTGGCTTCCTGAATTCTTATGTGGTGGGTCCAAAGCTGGGGAATGTATGAGAGCTAACAGATGTGCAGTGCCAGTGGGTTAGCTGTAGGCACAAGAAGGACAGTGTCAACTGAGATAAAAAGTAATAGCAGACAAACCAGTTCCTTTTTATTTGCAGGCAGTGTTTTGCATGGCACCAATGGGATTCCAGCATCTGTCTGCATTGTGGGGGAGATTTTCTTGACCAGAAGTTTTGTGAGTGCTCAGAAGCACAGCATATTTCTCTGCTGCCAGCTCTCTGCCTGTCAGGGGGAACTCAAATGGTAGACATCTTCTAACCTTAACTATGCTTTGGAGGCAAGTGCCCTAAGCGCTGCCTGTACACACACACCTCTTTATGTGTAATTTCGTTGCCTCCAAAAAGATAATGTGTTCCATAAGGGTTAGCTTCAACTGAGCTTCAACTCACCTGCAAGATGAGAAAGTAAAAATTTATTCTAACTGGACATAACAATCTGGCTTCCAGTTAGAAAACTGGAGACACGTTATACATAAAGCAGAACTGTAGGTTACATTTAATAGCAAGGATCCTTTTTAGCTTCTTCATCATGACTCAAACGGAGTTCTTCTGGTACGTTCTCAGTAGGCAAAGCTGTGACTCTACCTGTCAGATCATTCCTTCATAGGTGAGGTCTACAGCAGTATTAAAGGACTAGGTGGTGAGTTTGGTTGTGACTGTAAACAATCAAAACCATAGACTTTGCCATCAGATTGCTAATTATAAATTGCACAACTCAACAGGTGGGCCATGGATTGAATACAGCATAAAAATTAAGTTATCTCCTGATGTGTAGAGGTGCTACCTGTACACAGTGTTATCCCCTTCTACGTAGGGGGCAAAATGCAGGGGGCAAAATGCTAGAATTTGGCATTATGGCAATTGGTGTGGACTCTCTATCTACAGGAGTGCTCTAAAACCCATTCAGAGCGGTAGGAGCCTCCATTCATATCTACTGTTCGCTAAAGCCAGTTGTGTAGGAGGACACATGTAATTTAATCCTGTATTCTCACCAGCATCAAATTGACCAAAATATTTTTAGCGTGTCTGGTATAGAAATTATTATTAAGATGCAGACCAAAGTAGGTAGAGATGTTATAATCTTTTCCTCATATGAAATGCCAAGACAACACTTCATAAATTAAAGACAAGTCAAGAAGTTCAGCTACCCTATTAATAATGCTGGAAAACTGCTGCAGTTCTTACCATCACCGTTCTATTAGCCAGTGGCATTATCTTGGAGGCTGTGAGCTGTAAAATGATTAATGATCATGTTTATTCCCACACAGAATTGCTGGGAGAGAGGGAATTGACTTACACTGATAGCAGCAAAAGGGAAGTCACGCACCTGTGACTAAACACCAAGATAAGCACCAGAGAGTGTAATGAGTGTTTAAATAAAAAATCAGAGAGTGGAAAGTGAGGTCTAAGAAAAAGAGAGGAAGGAGGGGAAGGAAAGAAAAAAGGGAGAGAAAAGAAGAGCAAGAAGTGGAAAAAAAATCATCATATAACCAAAGCCAGAAGTTAGGAAGCGACCTTTGCATCAGCAACAATCACATGCTTCAATTTCCTTAATGTCTGGGTAAGATCATGTTTTTTCAGTAATGATGCTTCACCATTTTCTGCCTCTTATATCTTTGAAAGTGCATCTGACACGATCTCAAGATAAATGATATGCAAAAGTGAGCAATGAAATGCTCCTGTGCTAAAGCTACAAAGCCAATGCCCTGAGATGAGTAAATGGGAAATGATTCCTTTAAAGCAAGGAACTTGAAGAATATTTGCTTCTTTTTTATGGAGTCAGCAATATCTGAGACTTAATCCGCCCTGGACAGACCACCCATGATGAGAGAAGGTGAAATATGTAAGTTGACAGCAAAGATGAGCCTGCAGAGGTGACAGATCATGTGCACATTTAATGCCTTTGTCTGGTCTTTATTGCCCAGCTCAAGAAAGCAAACAACAGTCATGTCAATTAAAGACGTCCAAACGGTGAAACAAAAATTCATAATTTTTATCCTTATTTTGGTAGGGAAACCTCTTTAGCTTTCACTGGTGTTTATATCTGTAATCATATGGGTTTGTGGGAGCTGCACCTTCAGAATTTTCTGATACTTCCAACACCCAACCTGTCATCAAGATTCATTCAAGTTAATAAAAGTAACTTAAAAGCTGTCCTTGTATTGGATTTCAGCATCACATTTAGGTAAGTTTTTGGAAGTTTATGTATGTAGAACCAAGGGAAGGGAGGCGAGACAATCCGCCGATTCACACAAGTCAGTGTCAGAACTGAAAAAGCAATGCATGATTAGCTGGATCCACACAAACTTACCCAAGCCAGAAAGCCACATCACTGCAAGTGCTACGTCCCAGAGAATGCAGTTGTACTGGTCCAGGACATGTGCTGATATATCTGCACGGTATTCCACTGCCATATGGATTTACAGGATCAAGTGTGCACTAGCTTGAAGATCGCATAACTGCATCCCATCACAGAGTATAGACGTTTATAATGTTTAATAAAAAGAGTTTAAGGAAACTGAAGTATGTGTCCAAGTGTCTTGGTTTAACCCCAGCCAGCAACTAAGCACCATGTAGCTTCTCGCTCACCCTCCTTCCCCCCCCGCGAGAAGGGGGAAGGTGAGTGAAGAATCGGAGGGGTAAAAGTAAGAAAACTCGTGGGTTGAGATAAGAACAGTTTAATGATTGAAATAATAAGAAAAAAAAGCAATGAAAAGGAAAACAACAAAAAGAACAAAAAGAGACCGAGAAACAAAACCCAGGAAAACCAAGTGCAACCACTCACCACCCACCGACCGACACCCAGTCAGTCCCCGAGCAGCGATCGCTGCCTCCTGACCAACTCCCCCCAGTTTATACACTGAGCATGACATCATACGGTATGGAGTATCCCTTTGGCCAGTTTGGGTCAGCTGTGCTCCCTCCCAGCTGCTTGTGCACCTCCTCGCTGGCAGAGCATGGGAAGTTGAAAAGTCCTTGACTTAGTGTAAGCACTGCTTAGCAACAACTAAACCATCAGTGTGTTATCACATTATTCTCATGCTAAATCCAAGACACAGCACTATACCAGCTACCAGGAGGAAAATTTAACTCTATCCCAGCCAAAACCAGGACACCAAGACATAAATTATTACACACTCGAGCCATTTACCTTCATAAGGAAAACCAGAACGGATATTTGCACATTACAGATAGCCTACATTCGTCGCTTGACAGAGCTGTATCCTGCTGAGTCTAGAACAGAGGCCAACTCTTACACTGAAAAGAAAAACACGTCCTGTCACTCTGGAAACAAAGTCCTTTAGAGAAAGAATACAAAATCAGCAGTTAAGAGGAAAGATTTCTTACTGTTTATTTTGGTAGTATACAAGTTAGATGGATGAATAATATTCACTTCAAAGTGTGTACATGTTGGGAAAGGGTTAAAAGGAAGAAGACCTTCTTAATTGAGCTAGATATTTATGATACATCACATATTTAGCTTCATCTTCTGGTATGTGGCAACATAGATCAATGGGAAGATGGGGCCACTGCCCAAGCTGCTGCTAGTATGACGCAATTCCAATTACAACTTTTCTTATCCTTGTCTGTAGATTTCCTCTTACTAGACTGGTAACTTCTGATGAGAACAGTCAGTGCTTTGCACTGCAATTTCACTCTAATCTGTGGCAGCAACTATGAACTCCAAGAACAGATCTAAACTCTCAATAACCCATGGGAATGGCAATATAATGAGGACTTCTACTTTATCAGGGTCTGTGCTGGATCAGGATCATGCAACACATGACCCACATATTTGCATGCTGTTTTACAGGCTTGTTGTTTATCAGTAGATGATTTCAGTCCCAAAGAATAATGTTTGTAAAGTCTTTCTTCATGGTCTTGTGTAGTAAATGAGAAAAAAACCATCACTGCTGAAAAGTCAACATAGCTGCTATGCAGCTGCTATATATGTATACTATACAGCTTTGTTTGTCATAATTTACATTACTGTCTTCTAAATCTGCATAGTAGAAATATTGTAAAAATCATTTAAAAGACAGAAACAAATTTTTTCATGTCCTTGGTCTTCTCTGTAATACTGAAAGTTAAAGAAGACATCTTTATACTATAGAGTCTAGACCTGTAAGTTACTGACATTAAATAAACACAGACATTACAGTACGGTAATGTTTTCTTTTCTGTCTGTAATCACATTTGTGATTCCAATCTCTAACAAAATTAGGAAAAAAAGGAAACTGAAACATTTCTATTTTATTTTTCTTCAATTTTCTAAATCTTTTTAAAGACAGGGTAAAAGCTGTTAAAGCCCCAGACAATAAAAATAATTTGGAATCAGGCTTAGTAATAGTGGGTAGAACTTGAAAACAACATTGTCTGAAGTTTTTCTACATTCATCCTGTTGACTAAATATGATCAACTACTACAACATATAATGTCTCATGCAAATTTCACATTAAAAATTCTGTATTTTATGGAAACAATATTGACAACTCATTTATTCAAAATGAGTGTTTCCACTGAAACCAAGGAAATTTGTTTTTTAAGTAAGTGAGAATTAAATACATAAATGCATCTGCTGATCTTTTTATTTACATATATTTTCAATTTTTTTTTTAATGTCCTTACTTCACATTTCCCAATTCTGCAACACTGGAGACTTGCAGCACCTCTTTTATTTTAATGGAACCTCAGATTCTTGTGTACTATCAAAGTTCCCAGCTCTGGAGAAAATAAAAAATAATGTACAATTGTGAAACTCATAAGCTGATCATAACAATCATAATTAAATGACACTGAGAAAATAAATAATTGTAGCAAATATGTAGAAAAAATTTCCATTTTAAAGGACACTGACAAAATATTTTATTCTGCAAAATAAGACAATTGTATCACAATGTTTCTTTACAAAATAGTTGCTTGAAAAATGCTGCATTGGTTCTCTTTGGTACCAAAGAAATTGAAGATGAGCTGACAATATGTCTACATTGTCTTCAGACTTACTAGGACTATTGGTGCCAATTTCCACAGTAGTAGTTTGACTGACTGGGGGCAGCTGATACTTCCACGTAACACTTTGGCTCTTCTGAGCATTCCATATCTTCTCTCTATTTTCTCCTCTCTGAGTGGTCAAGTGGAAATAACGATTCGTAATTAAGTAAAAGAAATTGAAAATGCCAGTGAAAAGATCGTAAAAATGAATGTGGCAAAGGTATTGGAGATACACAGTGCCTCGTTCCGAATACGGTTGCACTTTTACAATATGAGCTGGATAAGCAAAGGGACTCTGTGATGCCCAGGTTGGCCTATCATTCCCGTTTTTCAGGACTCTCAGACTCTGTACAAAAAAGAAGCCACTGAAATGAGGAAAGCCCTGTCACATGGACCATTAAAAAAGGACTGCAAAATGTTCTGTAGAGCATAATCTTACCATAGGCTGAGAGACTTAGAGGAACAACTCTTTGGGTTTTTTTGCTCTTCTGGTTTCTTTTTCTCTGCCTGAGTGTCTTTGAATATTCCAGAAGATTGAGAGAACCTCTCAGAGTAGTTTTAGTTCAGGAAGTCAGTGCTGATTATCTGTTTCAAATACACGCTATAGTATCTGGTTGTTTATTATCCAATAAAACAGAGGGCAGAACAAACAAATAGTGCTGTAGAGCCAGGCACTGAAAATCACTTTTCACTAAAACCAATGATACAGTTCTCCAGTGAGTTAATTTGAGTTGGTATTTCTAATCTAACACAGATTATAAGAACACCTACAGAGACCTATTATGGTGTTTTGTAGCTATGCAATATATGCACAGGTATTGTTGTTAGCGAGGGACTGAATTTTTTCTTCAGACAAATAAATACAGGGCCTTCCTATCTGAATCTTAATGGTCCCTGTACTTCTGAACGCAGATAGGTGATAAACTACGGGGTTTGTATGCAACGATTCAAGAGGAGACCTCCATCAGTTGTTAATAATGCTAGGATTACAAAGATGAGGTGCTCAAATTGATGTACACTTAAGAACTGACTTTTTTCATAGATACTTGCACATAGTGAAGATATTTAATGCTGACATCTTTTTTACCTTTCTGACAAGATGATAACAGTACCTGATGCCTAGAAGCCACAGCTAGAAAAAATGCATTGGGGATGTCAGATGCAGTTTCTTAGCACCTTATTCCTTAGAAAGTGATTAAACCTCGACTCTTTCATGAGAGAATAAGTAGTTCTAGAAGATGTGCTTTAAAGACGTTTTTGGGATAAATTTTGTGGCTTATCCTGGGGGTGTCAGGGGACGTTACCTTAGGCAGAATATTCCTGATATTCCTCTTGCTCTGCTTCTCCATGTCTTCACATTCTTTCAGGGGAAGGCAGAGTCATTTGCATTGCCTTCAGGATGCTCGCATTACTTGTAGTTCTGTTGTAAGACAGTATTTCTAATTAAAGCTGCAGTCACCTGTAGGAGTCAAAAAGCTTTTTTTTTTCTTTCCTGTGACACGTAATTTGACTTCTAGGTTTCTGAACTCTATCCCTCCCTGACTAATCTTTGAAGTATGAGAACTGGCTCACGGTTGGAGAAAAGTTATTGAGATAGCAGGGGCAGTACCTTGAAGAGATATGGAAGATGTTTTTTGTTATCTGGCTGGTTTGTGTCACTGGTAACCTCTTGGTTTTATAGACTGCTAGATTGGACATTATGAAAGAATTAGATGAATTTGGCTGGGATCCTTGGGAGCTGTCCTGGTTTCGGCTGGGATAGAGTTAATTCTCTTTCTAGTAGCTGGTGTGGCACTGTGTTTTGGGTTTGGTATGAGAGGAATGTTGATGGCACATTGATGCTTTAGTTGTTGTTAAGCAGTGCTTACACAGCTCAAGGACTTTTCGGCTTCCCATGCTCTGCCTGGGTGCATGAGAAGCTGGGAGGGAACATAGCTGGGACAGCTGACCCAACTGGCCAACGCGGTATTCCATACCATATGACATTATGCTCAGTATATAAACTAGGAGGCATGGTCTGGGAAGGGGGATTCGTGGCTCGGGGACTGGCTGGGCGTCAGTTGGCTGGTGGTGAGCAGCTGCATTGTGCATTGCCTGCTTTGTATATTCTATTATTGTTGTTGTTGTTATTATTATTACTACTGTTCTACTTTGTTTTATTTCAATTATTAAACTGTTTTTATCTCAACCCACAAGTTTTCCCACTTTTGCCCTCCCGATTCTCTCCCCCATCCGACTGGAAGTGGGGGGTGTGAGCGAGCAGCTGCGTGGTGTTTAGTTGCTGGCTAGGGTTAAACCACAATAGTCCTTTTTGGCGTCCAACGTGGGGCACGAAGGGTTTGAGATAACAACAGATTAACTAGAGAGTATTAAGGAATTTATATCTATTAACAGTTGTCAGTCACAATATTGATTCATCTGTTGTCAATATTAGTTTATCTGATCTGCACGATGCCCTTGTTTTTGCTGTACATGTTAAAGATTGGTGTTGGTTTTTGCAGTCTGCTGTGCTCTGCAGTGATTAGTAATGTTTTGCCTGGGAGATTTGTTATTAAAACACTGCCCTTGAGTGTTATTTGGTATTTGGGTTTTGTACTGAAGCTGTTACTGTACTTTGGGTACCACCTCGTGGAGATAATAAGCAATTATACCTCTTCTTCTGAGAGGTTTTTTATGGGGTAAATACAGAATGGCCCCTTCACTACCTTCTTCTATGATGTTTTCTCCTTCATTACAATAACTTGTCAGTATCTTGAACATCTTTGGGTAGTTAAGATACATCTATTGGTATTTCTTGGGAATATTGTTTCCATTTTGTCCAAGGTTAATAAGCAATTTAAG
>NW_009221343.1:0-12390 GCF_000690835.1 Fulmarus glacialis | reverse complement strand
TATATAAGGGATATTTCATATATATATATATATGTGAAATATCCCTTCACCTCACCCCTTTATCTCTTGAGAGCAGGAAGTAAAGCTTTATGAGGAAGGTCAAATACTGTATCTGAGTTGCACTGCCTTCCTGATTTATAACTCTCGAAATGTGACCCCTGGAACAAAGCTTCCAGCCGGCTCTAAAACCAGAAATACTCCTTGACTGTCCCGTGCAGCTAATTCTTCACTAATAACGTGTTTTGCTAGAAGTCAAGTACTAAGAGTGGGTATATTCTTGCTTCATTGCTTTTTTTTCTGCTTATATTAGGAAGGCATTGGATGTAGATTTCCTGTTATGCAAGCTGTTTTGTAGTCAGAAATTATTTTTATTCTAAGTGGGATAACAAAAAGAATTCTGAAATGAATTTTTCATCAAAAATTAATGTTAGATCTGGCAGAGTTTTTGTTTTGATTTTGATCACATGTTTTTAAAAAAGAAAAGAATTGGGGCAATACTCAAAAAATGAAACTGTTCTGTTCAGACAGTGCAGGCCTGGCTTCACGTTTTCAGCAAAATAAGTGATACAAATGGATGAAACAGCTTTTTTGTGAAAAATAAAATGGCTCGCAGCAGTGGGTTGTGGCAGTGAGCTGTGCTGCCTCTGTCGGCTTTGCACGAACATGAGGGCCTGGAAGCAGGGCAGTGAGAATTAGTATGGCCACGTGTAAGGTCAGCTGAAAATTAGATTCTTTGCTGTTTTCCCACTGTGAAATGATGCAACAGCACTACTGAAACTTTGGGCTAGTTCAGATCATTTAAATGCATTCTAAATTGAAAGGCTTTGTTTAAAAATGTTAAAATTAAACCCTCTGCCTGCCCCTTAAACTCTGTGACAGTTTGGATAGCCTCAAAAACCTGTCTTTGATGAATTTTAATAATGTGACTAACATATATAATTCTTCACCCCCATTTGGCAATTAGCAGGATTGGTGGCTCTTTGTTCAGCTTGCAGATCTTCTTTTGTGTATTGCATGTGGCCATGAACTTGGAAAACCATTACATGTAAGGTGCTGATCAGAGTAGGAAATTGTGAACTAGTCTGATGAGGGGAAAGCCAAATCCAGTTTCTTCACCAGATAGGTGCTGAGAGAAGAAGCGAAGCCCAAGGTTGTGGTATGGAAACGGTAATCCAAGACCGAAATTCACTCATTCCTTGTACTTTCCTAGTCCTTTGGACCACGCTGTCTCTGCTTTACAGCAACACCCCCAATGCTGTTACTACTACAAGCAGTGAGCAAACCTGAACCTATTCAGAGGAAGAATGGGGGAGACTAGGTCGAGGCATTGCGAAGTGCAGCAAATACATCCAGGTAGAACAAACTTCTGAGTCAAGAGTCCATGCAAAACAAGGAAATCTTGCAGGCAATTTTAGTTCTTAATATGTTCGAGTTTGTTATAGAAGTCTCTTCACAGAAGTTTACGGTCTCCGTGTGCTCCTGGCTTATGTTGCACTTACCCATCGTTAGGCATTTGGGAGTGGAGCAGTTGCATATTCTCTCCTTTTTATACTTTGCACGTTCCTATTTCTAGTGTGGTAAAGAGTTTTATATAGCCACAAAGAGTTTTATATGTCTTAGTGACATTTAGCCTACATACTCTCCTTTACTTCTCCATTTCCTAATGAACAAGCTGTAGGCTGCATATTTGCATACATTAATGCTTTGTCACTTCGAACTCAAGGCAGAAGACTATTCCAGGCAGAAATACCATCTTGTTCCTGTCAGAAGGCTTAATACAGCAGAATATAAAAAAAACATAGCATTTGGAATCTTTTAACCAATTCTTTGCACAGAGTGTTTTCCTGCCTCAGCTGTTTATAATAATGCTTAAGATCTCAAATGAGAGCAGTTTCTCAGTGTGTGAGGCACTGAGTTCATTAATAATTAAAGACAGCCTTTGTCCCTAAGCTGTGTATGCTCATGATAGACAGAGGCTGGGAAATGACCATCCCTCTCTCCAGGAACTGGTGCAAAAATCACCAGACGTGCCCAAGGTTCCACAGTGTGGTTCTGTCAGAAGGGGGATTTAATCTCTGCTGCCAAAAATAAGACCACACACACACACACAATGTAATAGATTACTTAAGACTGAGGCTAACTAAAACAAACGTGTAGTCTACTGCTAAGCAATTTACTTTGGAAAAGAAGGAAATGGCACCAAAAAGTTTACAAGGCCTTTGCTCTTGCCTGGCTGTTGTAAATGGCGTGCTCCAGAGAAGGGAGATGTGCAGAAGGGTTAAGCAAAGCCCATGTGACAAAACCGTTCCCCCATTCTGCGACTTGCACCCTTAAATTGGATGCTGAATGCATGTCTGAATGAGGGCATCTGCAAGACAGTATTTTCCCAAGAACAAACAAACAAAACTACGTTGGGGAGCAGAGCTGTTCAGTGTTTTCTATTCCACTCATGAAATGCAGGAGAACTTTCTATGGCATTTATGGAAAAAAAAGACCCAAAAGACACAAGACCGCAGTCATACTTGCATGTGTCTGTGTTCGCATTCAGGTGCAGTGGGGGATTACTCTATAACAAGGCCAGGTGTCTATCTGGGGAGCAGACACTCCTTGGGAAAGGCTGAAAGGATCCACAAAGAAGCACCAGAGCCCCTGGCTATCCCCTGGCTCTCCCCCACCTCTTTTGACATGGGCAACCCCACTTCTGCTTCAGTGCGTAGGGGCACAATCCCTATATGTGCCTGCGTGCACCTCTTAAATGTGCCATTAAGGAGCCAGACTCTCTATGTACGGAGGCAGGATTTGCTGAGGGAGCATCCCGTGCTACCTCAGAAAGGGCACTGACTTACAAGCTCACCGTCGCGTGTCCCCACAGAGGCCCTGAAATGTCAAATCATTACGGATACAGTAAACCTAAAATATTTCTTTTAGAAGGAAAGTGGTCTTGCCCTGCTGATCTGTAAGGAGCACGGAAAGGAGGATGACTTGACAGGTAGATAAACACATAGCGTACGCCTCTCACATCCCCTTAATCGGACACTTTTCAGCGGTGGGGAAGCTTTTTTATTCTTGGGGGTTTTTTGCTGTTTTGCTTGTGCAAGCAGGGAAATGGGCGTAAAAAGCCAGATCTGCAGGTTCATAGCATCACTGCATGTCCGTAGGTTCATAGCATCACTGCATGTCCATAGTATCACCAAGTTTTTTGTGGAGATTGCAGTATTTTGTAGCACTCTGTTCCAGCAACTGACAGAGTTATTGGCTACAGATGATGGGAGTTATGTGACAGTGGAAGAAGTATTCACTTTCTTGTGTAGTAGTTAGCTAAAACCTGACCTTTTTATCTTATTTTAACCAAAAAGGGCGAAATCAATCATAAAATGAATATATATTCCCAAATTGAAGTGTGTTTCTTAATTGGAAACTTTTACTGCAGTAACAGCTTTCAACACGCTTGATGCAATTTTGACATGTTGCAATTTGGTCTGTGGAGTTTTAATGATTGTACGTGAGACAACATTGATTTTAGACTTATTTTGCTCCTTTGCTGTTTTTCTTAGTCACCTACTATGGTATTTGAATCTATAGGCATAAGATGAAGTGTTGTTCAATCTTGCCACAGTCATGGCACTGTCATTCCATCTGAGCTTCTCTCCTTTGATGTTAAGAGGGAGCCTGCAGAGACCAGGCTCTTTGGCTTAAGTGTCTGAAGATAACTGCTTAATGCAGGCTGTGTGAATACCCCTTTGCTGCCCCTTGTCATCTCTTGTAAGGCTTACTTAAAGTCAAGTACTTACTTAGTTACAGCATTTTTAGAGGAATCTTCAGTATCGACTCGGTGGATTTCAGATTGGGAGTGTCTCTGAATACGTTAACAGAAATATATTGTAGTTTTACGTGGTTATAGAGGAAGAGGAGAACAGTTGTAGTGGTAGTTTGGATATGTCTGTCTCACTGGTGGTCTGCTCTGTGAAGCCGCTTGAACTGCACCAGATCTGAGCAAGAAGGATGACAGTGGGTGATGACAGTGGGTGTAGTTAAAACATTGGGAACTTTTATTAGGGCTGGCTAACCTTTCCATCCGAGCTGTGCATCTTCAGCAGGTCCCGTTAGAAGCAAATATCCAAGGACTTGATTAAAATAAGTGGTCATGTTACAGCAACAGTATCTCTCTGCTTTGTAGGGAGCCTCACACAGGCACTTCACAATCCATAGAAAAGTAATTTTTCAGGATCACAGAAATACTAATTTAGGGACTGGCTGAAGGTAGAACATTTTTTACAATAGTGAAAATTCATGGTGCTTTGCCTAGCATTTATTTAATTGAAATATCAGACACAACAAGTCTATGGTTCGACCTTGGCTTCTGAAAATTTTGGGTGACCCTAAAGAAAGCTTTGGCCAGAGAAGATAGACCAGACAACCAAATTCATTTAAACTGAGCTTTTGAGTAACTTGTATTGGTACTGTGCTGGTTGAAAAGCTGAATTTTTACCATCCTCCCCTAGAACAGGTTGTTATTCTTGGCATCAGTATTCATGTTACCGTCAATGATTGATCACTTCGTCTTCATGTGGTAGCCCCGCTCCTCTTCTCCCGGTCTATCACATATACTGCTCTACTTGGAGATGCTTGGGAAGGGGGGGACTTGGTGCCCAGTTGCAATAGCAGAGACTCCTCCTCGAGGAGCTCCCAATTAAGATCATGAGGCAAAGTGCTGCTTGATGTAAGGAACGATATCCTGCTGAGAGTTAATATAGTCAGTCATAGCTTAATTGAAATCAAATAGCATGCAAAAAGGAGAGAGAGACAGCAGACAAAAGGTTAAGCAGAGCACCTTATATCAAATGTTCAGCTGAGGCTTAACTATTGATTGTGGAGCATAAGTTAAAAATCAAGTTTTATTGTGTGCCCTACAGTGATTTCTGTGTTCAAAATGAAATCTGAAAAGCAGGCGCTTGTTTACCTCCGTACGTTACTGCAGCACGTGTGACAAGAAAATAAAGAAGTCATGAAATATCATTAGTGTTTTCTTTTTGTTGATTACTGAGTTTCTTTAGCTGCAGGAAATACTGGAGAAAATTTATGGCTCCAACCGTTAGTTTAAAATTAATATCATTGTTAAGCTTTGGCATTATGAACAGCTGCTTGTCAAAGAGCAACAAGCAGACAACCTTCACAAAAACCACCTAATAAGTCTGCCTGCATCAGGGAACTTTTGCACAATAAGAAGAGTTGATCAGTAAGAGTAATAACCTGCTTTAAAAGGGGAATGTAGATGATAGTAAATAAGAACAACTGTTGAAACTGGCAGTGCAAGGCACATAATGAAGGCGTTTCAAGGAGATTTGCAGTAAATACAGCTTGTTTTAATAACAGAATTATAAGACGTTTGCAAGTTCCTCTCACTTTTTAGTTGTGACTCCAGCACAGTAATTCCGCTGGCTTTGATGGCACAGTAATATAGTCAAGCTTGATGAGAGCTAGATTTTGGTTCTGTAACTAAATCGTCTTAGTCCACTTTTGCTTGAAAACTGTTGAATTCTGTCCTCTTCTTTCAGAAACGTTAAACAGTGGGGGCAGGGGCAGTGGCTTATAAGACGTTGGTTTATATCAGCTTTTGGTGTTGCTGCCTCTTCTGTTCATAAATTTTTAAGCTGCCATTACAGTGCCGTCATCTCTTCAGTGGAGTGGTGTCTCACTTTGCCCCATCCACAGTGTCTTGCCCTTGCACGAGTTCTGTCTGCAGGGACGCAGGAGAAATCCTTTCTAAAAAAACAATTTTTGATTTATTGTATGATATTTCTGTTCCTAAGGTATCTTTCATCTGATGATTAGCATCAAAGCATTTTGTAAGCCTTGATTATTTAGCCTTCTTAGTAGTCTCAGGGTATTTTGAGAAAAAGGTTTTGCGTAGCTCATGCTTGAAACTTACTGCTTAACAGCACAGAGCAAGGTAGCATAACAGCTTGGGCCAGAATTAAAAAGATGAGTGATGGTTGGCTAAAACTGTGGGAGGAAGCTGATGTGCAAAAACGACTGTAAGAGTTGAGTGCTTCACAGGCAATCAAGACCTCCCTCTCTTTCAACCCTGTTTTATTTTATCTGTAAAGCTTTGGAGGAAATAAAGAATTGGGCACTGAGCAGAGATTGCAGAAAACCTTGTTGAGCAAGAAAATGGAAGAGTGGTTGGAGAACATCAGTTTTGGGTCTGGGGCCATGGCTAGCTTATGAGAAACCAAGGGGCTTGGGACCCTAGCTTTCTCATGGCTCCAATCAGATGAATTGGATGAGCAGCACCACAGCTAGGATCTGTGGTCCTTGAAAGTCCTCCATGTACTGGTAGCTGAGAACTGGGGAATCCGATAGCTCACAGGAGGGCTGCTGAGGATCTGGTAAGGTAAGCCAGCCAGGCAGGGAAAAAGCAAGTGATCATCCGTCATCAAAAGGGGCATGGTCCCACGAAGCCTTTCAGTTCTGGCCATTAGCTGTTTCTGATGGAAGCAGTGCTGCTGGAAAACGGCTAGCCAATGTTAGCTATAAGCCCTCAGAGATGTTTGCACATGCTTTTTATTTCACGCTAAGGAATAGTCAAAGGCATATCACTGAAGTCATTTGTAGCAGGAAAATTGAACGAGCGCCTAGTCTTTGCAAGATTGCATGAGCAGATATGACCATGGGATTAACAAATAAATACCCATCCAGTTAATCACCTTGTATGCCTGGTTTTCAGACATCTATAGCACCCACACCAAGGATGATTGTTTAAAGAGCTCTGCACTCAAAGGGACCAGATTTCTGAATGGCTCGGCAGTCTTTGGGAACTATATTCCCCTAGCATCATGAAGAGATATGCACAGGATGAGCTGGCAAAGTATGCTCTGACCCACTACAACATAGGTATGTGTCTCAGCCTTCAGTAACTAGCTGTAAGTCCTTAGAGATGGTCCTGAAATGGAAAAGTATATGCAGCCTGGGAAAATAATGGCCAAATTTGTATAACATACTTTACAACAATGGTTATGTCACATAATTTTAAGTGAATCTTGTTCATTAGAGGCTGAGCCTCTGCATTCAATGCTGTAGAAGTCTGAAGGAATCACGAAGAATTTGCCTAATTAGCATCATGCATGAAGGCTGCTGAAGCATTGGGAAAGGCTAGATCTTCCGCACCAGTAATGATCTTATTGCCATAGTTACAGTTGTCTGATTCTCCTTCTCCCAGCCAGTTGACAAATTGCATTAAGATTATTTTCAAAAACCTGAAAGTCTCACCTAGGATACAAGTAGCTGAACAGCTGCTTTAAAAGCCAGCTCTGTCTATAGTCATGCCTAATCCTGCTTCATCTATGGGTGAAGCCTTCATTGTTTGTAAAAACAAAACATCTACCCACTCCTTAATCCCAGGTACCGCCACCCCAGGGACTCCTTGAGCAAATACTCTGTGGAGGCTTGGGGCCTGCTGAGCCCTACAGAAGGCTATGGGGTAAAGCAGCAGTTTCTTATGTGCCTTCCTTCCTAGGGAAGGGAGTAAGTATGGTGCTTGGGAACCTGTTGAGATCAGGAGCCTGGGTTACATATGTACGGCTGGGCCACTCTTTGGGATCAGGGTGACATGCCGTTGACTTGTCTTGGCATTGCTGAAATGCCTCTTCTCTCCGTGAGATGAGAGCTGTGATTCCAGCTGCCTCTGAAATACGGGCAAGTGTGGAGCCATCTTTCGTTCCCTGTCAGGAAGCTGTGCTCTACCTGAGCCGTGCAGGTGTATAATAGCACAGGCTGTGAGTGAGAGCTCAGAGCATTTATCACTTTCGACTGAAGAGCCTCGACTCTTGTTCTGTAAATGAAAGCAAAAAGGCTCAAAGGAATATGGTTGCTAACCCACTATGGCACTTTTAACACCAAGTCCTACTTCAACCCTCCTCATTTGTATCCTTTTTCTTCCTCTGCATCTTCCTATTAGCAAGCAATGGTACCTTCTTTTTCCGCTTTTTCCATTTTCAGCCCCTCTTGTCTCAAACCAGGTGGTGAACATGGGGGCCTGACGTACCCAGGTGCCTGACAGGTGTTAAGAGGAATTTTCCCTTCAAAAGCACCTTGTCTCGGTTTCCTGGCCTGTAAGGATCTGGGTGGTGGTTTGGGTGGTTTCAGCATACTCTGCAATCTGCTGGCTGTCTTTCTCCATGGCAAGTGTGAGGATGTCGTGTGCTGTGCTGAGGGACTAGACTGCCGGGCATTCTTGCATGTATTTTCTTCTTATTTTGTAATCTGATAAAATCTAATCTAAAATCTAATAAATTAAGAGTGGTTTCCATACAAACAAGGAGGCTAGCAGACTTCAGAGGAGGCGCTTCCCAATACCTCGCTTAGTACAGTTAACGGGATGGGCAAAGGATCTTTCTGTTAAGCACATTGCCTTTGTGTTCATCTGCCATGTCCTTTTGCAGTCTCATTTAAGGTGAGTCTGAAACGTGTTCAAAGTTTCAGGAGAGGCATCCATTTGAATCTTTTAATTGACCTTAGGAAAGCAGAAGCAGCAGCAAAGTTGAAAATCTGGAAAGGGGAAAAAATGCCTTGGTCCGAGGCAAGCCTTGTTGCAAAAGGACAGAGGTTTGGTGAGAGGCAGGGAATGTTTTGTTTCTGACAGTTTGCTGTAACTGTTGTGGAGGGTGGCGGTGAGCCTCTCCCTCTCTCTCAGAGACAGAGCTTCCCTTCTGGACCATGCCTCACGCAGGCGCTGAGGCCGCAGCCGCTCGGGGAGGAGGAAGTTTTCAGCATCTCATGGGAAATGTAGCCCCCTCAGGAGACCCCGACTTGGAGGGAGAGAGGCTGTGGCACAGAAATACCTATGAGGAGCCAGAGTGGTATTTCCAATTAAGTGTCAGTGGCACTTGACAATTGTCAGTGTTCAACTTTCCATAAAAAAGAAACTGTTTTCAGTAAAAAATGTTTTTCTAAAGTTTTTTTTTCAAGCCTTTGCCTACATCTTTTGCACAATTAAACCTTGTTATCCAACAGTGTGAAAAGGATAAACTCTGTATCTGCCTGACATGCTCCGCACCAACTGCATTAGCCTCTCCTCCTTGATCTTCTGGATTAAGGTTTTGAACTGTCACCTGCAGAAGATTTCATAATGGCCGTAAATAATGTCTAAAAGTACTTGTGTATTGAGAAGGGAGGGAAGCAAGCACTCTCTTTTAGTTGACTGAACAGCTGCATTATATCTGTATTATCTGGGCGAAGTGACTATTTTGCCCTTAAACCATGGCTTTTTTTTTGCTCATTGAATGAATTGACTAAGACTGCATCAGGCGTGACTTAGAAGGCATTAGACCAATGAAATACAGTGACTTATACTGTATTATGCCATTCACAAGTTGTTTGAACAATGGGTCAATAGTTTTTAACAGTTTGCAATGAGA
The DNA here is from genome assembly GCF_000690835.1 of Fulmarus glacialis. NCBI lineage: Eukaryota > Metazoa > Chordata > Aves > Procellariiformes > Procellariidae > Fulmarus > Fulmarus glacialis. The sequence goes on along the minus strand of NW_009221343.1, from coordinate 2,974 downwards.
GATCAGGCTGTGGTCTTTGATATGGTTTTTACGTTGAAACCTACTGATTTAACTGTGCATGCAGAGTATATGTCTGCAATCGCATCTTCAATTTTAAGTTGTAACGAAGCTGTAGGAAATAAAAACTCCATACCGAGTAAATTACAGAATACTTCATTTTTCTTGATCATGCCCAGCAAGTTAAAATAAACATGTGTCCTTAGATGTATCAGTAATTCATGTAACATGTTAATTACTCAGTGTGCAGTCATTACATTTCCAGTAGCACTCATTATTCCGACAGCTCTCAAGTGTTTCTGCAGCAACACTTGGCTTGTAGCTATAACGATACCATTTTGCAAGTTTCTGAAGGCATTTTTTTGCTCTGACTTGCATTGATTGCGTTTCATTTACCTTTTTGCCACTGCTATTGTTTATCACCAAGAGCTTATCAATTATCAAGCTCAGTCAAGATCCCAATGAAAACTACTGTTTCACTCACTAAAAATCAATAAGGAAACTCAATAACTCCTTCCAAAACCCAATAAAGAAGCAGCAAATTAAAGTATTCACAGCAGATATGTGCACAGTGGTTTGGCTGAATATTTTATCTGATGAAAAAATGCTGGGTTTTGTTAACTGTAAGTTTCTACTGAATGCAGCCTGAATCTACAAATAATTTGTTCCTGCCTTGCCCTTCTTCTTTTGCTTAAAAATGCTGAAATAAAGGTGGCATTTTCAAAGAGAAAATATTTTGATTGTTCAGAAATCATATCTTGAGATAAAGCTTATGGAAATGTGAATAAGTACCATTTCTGAAGGTTAAAACTATGCTAAAACCAAACCGCAGTCTTGTGTGGAGGGATAGGAAGGAAGAATTTTAATGCGAAAAGGCAATGTTATGCTGCTCAGCTCAGACCCAAGCAACCACTCTCTGCTTCCACTTTGTAGTTGTCATTTTGACCTCAGTGGACATCCATTTCTCATGTTTAAAGTGGGAGTCCATCTAGAGTATGTTTTTTGGATCATGGACTGAAGCTCATTGGTTCTGTTTACTCTGAGGCTAATGTAGCAGCCTTCACAGCGGAAGGCAATAAGAAATTACTGTGTATTGTAGTTTGGGATGAAAAATTCAAGAGGAATATATCTGATGATGAGCTAACTAATTCTAATGCAGAAGCAGTAGGGGTTTTCAGCAGAGTTACAGCAGGATCAGTTTTCAAATGCTGTTTAGATATTCTTACTCCTTATACTATGTAGCAGCTAGAGGCTACCAGCCAAGCTAGGACCTGGTTTATTGTGTGATGCTGTATTGTTTGTGCACACAGTGCAAGACATTCCCGTCTCAGATAAGTAGATAAGACAAAAATTCTGAGGGAAAGAAAAAAATTTTTATTTTTGCTTGGTCAACCCATGGAGATAGGGAAGAAGTTAAGATATACTTTCTCATTACCCATAGAAACTAGTACCTTGGTTTCCGTAGGATACTTTAATCTTGTGATTATCCTTCATGTGCACAGGATTCAAAACACAGTAATTGGGAAACATTGTGTTTCTCACATTTTGAAATGGTCCAGAGCAAGCAGCCATTTTTGCATAGCAAAGCTGCTTAAGGCTTGTCAACAATTAACAGTATGTGTGGAAGGGAAAACATATATTTTTAAAATCTGCTCCACTCTGATCAGATTAGGAAATACTGTCAAGGCAGTTAGAGGAAAATAAAGAAGGATGAAACTGCGCTCAGAGTAATGGAAAAATAATTATCAGTGTGCTAACCGATTGCATGTTGTCCCTGCTGGATGCCAGAGGAGAAACATCTATTTTCAAAATGCTTTTCGGGCCTCATTCTACATCATGCTCAGCCTGCTCAGTTCCCATGCAATGTCGATGGAAACTAGAGGCACCCAGCATCTCAGCAGCTGCACTGAGCATCTTCCAGGATCGGCCCACCCATCATTGACAAAAGCCACTCACAGAGTGGCAATGAGAACAACACAAAGGACTTGAAAGCACAACAAATGAAAATAAAATGTGTTGAAAAACGTGGTAACTGAAGATGGTGGCATTTAATCATGATTTATTAACACAGTTGCTGCCATGTTTCCAATGATTGTTTGCTCTTTTGGAAAAGCGTCTCCTTGGATGTGCTTACGCATTTGTGTCTGTTTATCATGAGAGATCTCCACAAAACAGCTCAGCAGCTAGGAGATTGCTAGTACACTGGAAAGTGTGTGCATCTCCTGGGGGAAAGTCCTCTTGAGTTTGGTGAGAAGTGGATGGAGGTTATCATGGAGAGACTTTGAAACCGTGTCCTCCTGCTCACAATAAGCTACTCCTAGAAAGGGACATAGAAAATAAAATGGGAGTATGGGGGTGGCTGTCTTCAAAGGCCCCTACAAAAAGACTAAATATATTTAGTCACTGCTGATAGGAAAAGAGTATAGCTCAGGGGTTCGCTGTGCTAGCTGTTGTACAAGCGTAGTTAAGAGATGGTCCCTTCCCATGCTGGCACTGTTATCAGCATGGGTACTGGTGTTGCACAGGCAAGGTAAAAACTGAGCGGTGAAATGACTTGCCCGGGGCACTGGTGTCAGAGGCAAGAATGCGTTTAGAGGTGATATCTGGACCTTACTGAAGTTAGTGGACCTTAGAGTTTAATCTGCATCTCAACCCAGTTTTGGGCCGTATCCAATAGTCTCACACTGCCTTACACCAACACAGATACTCAGTTAATGGCCCTGACTTTAATTTTAATGACAACTTCAGAAAGGTTGACGTTTGCTTTCGTGGCCTTTGGTTTACAAACTTTTGCAGCAGCAAAGGGAGAGGCCAGAAGAAGTACTGGGCAAGGGAGCTAGCACAGCTGCTGCTTCTCATGGCAGGCAGAAACTGTAGCGAAACTCATGAAGCTGTTGTTTGTCTTCCGTCTTGCTGCTATTTAGCTAAGGTAAATGTATTTTGAAGATCAGGAGCACAGCAGTCATGTTCTGGCCCA
>NW_009221342.1:0-9234 GCF_000690835.1 Fulmarus glacialis | reverse complement strand
TAGCTGGGTAAAAAGTGTGGTGGCTCTGGTGGGAGTCCGTCTGGTGAGGTGCAGAGGTGTCTCGGGAAGGAGGTGGTCTGCAGCCCTTCCCAAAGTGGTCCCGGGATGCCCCTCGCATAACTGGATGTAGCGTGTTGGCCTAAAACGCTGCATCCCCGGTCTCACTGGGGGATGGCATCGACGCTGTTGAGGAGAGGCCCCCAGCCTGCTCCGTCTGGCTGCTGGGTTGGAAGCTGGCCTGCAGCACAGCTGAATCTGTAACCGTGGAGTAGAGATGCGGGTGTCTGGGCACACAGGTGGGCATGGGGTGCGTCTGCTGTCCGCAGCTCTCTCTGCGCCTCCCACGCTGGCGTTCCTCCCTCCTGTGCTAGCAGGTGGTTTATAACCGTTACTTAGTCTCGCGTGAAAAGACCTGGAAGACCACTGAGGTAAGTATTTTTAAGCCTTATGTGCTTCAGCGGCTTAGGTGGCTGAGAGTTGTACACGTGTTCTTCTGTAATCTGCTTGAAATAAAACCAAACCGCACTGAGGCTGATCCACCATCAGTGGACGTGAAGGATGGTGTTCGTTTAGACAAAATAATCATGCCCTCCTGTGAATTTCTGCCTGAATTTGAGCAAGATTTGCTTTGTTGCCTTTTGTAATAAGGACATAGAGAGGATATTGCAGGGGGGAACTTGTTAAATGACTTTACGGTGTTAAAGTCCTTTTACCATCCTTGATATGATAGTATCTAAGTCGCATGGATCCTTGCTGGTGATGACAAACTCTTGTAGTGCAGACTGTTTGGGTAACCAGGGAAGTTACCAGAGTCAGGCCAGGCCTGTATGTTAGGAATGTATATTGAAGCCAGGTCCTGTAAACACTCGCTAATGTGTGGAGTCTTGTTGCTAGGGCTTTGCACAGAAATAACAAGACATGCATGAGTGCCTCTTTGAAGTCCTAATGTGCTACCTGACTATTTGGAAGCCAGGAGGATAGTCAAGGGTATCATTTCCATAGTTTATGAGCTTCAGTCTTGGGATTTTAATTTATAAATAAATTCACATCTTTTTATGGCTCACTTTGGAGTATAGCCGAGTAGAACTATATTGTTTATGTGCGTAGATTTTTGTGTCTCACACAAAGATGTCTATTGTTTACACAGAAACAGTAAGAGGAATGTTTTGTTAACATTTTATTAGCAATATAAACTGACAAACACAAATGCAGACTAGAACTTGAAACAAAAATAGCCCTTCTTAGAGCAAAAAACCACAGCTGCCAGAAAACTCTTTTTCAAGGAAAACTATGCACCTTTTGGTTCTACCTTTCTTTTAAAACTCAGCTTGTATCCTTTACGTGCCTATAAATCTTCTACTGTATGTAACTTTCACAGCAACTTAGTTTCATGCCTATGTAGCCCTATAGACAGTGTTTCTTTTTCTAAACAAATTGGCTGAATTGTGATTTTTTTTTTTTTTTAATTACACTTGAAATTTGTTTTTAGTTGGGTGTGTCTCTGTTACATTTTCAAATTCCTGAGCTGACTGCAATGAATTCCCCTCTCCATTGTCAACATGTGTCTTTTCCATTAAGACTGACTGCCGGCTTCTCCTTACCGTAAGAAACTTTCAATGGCTTGAAATAGTATGACCAAAAAACCTCTATGTTTTCAATATTCCATGTTCAGTATTCTATGTGTAAAAATTCCAATTTGGAATTCCAATTTGGAATTTTTACTTAAAAAAAAAAAAAAAAAATTCCAGAGCCTACATGGAGAGTAGTTGCAGAGCCTGTGGGGTCCTGCTTTTCATTGTGCAGTGTATTGACTTAGTGGACCCTGAATGCAAATTTCCAGTCATGTTTCCAGTCATGATAATGCATATGAATGGCCTTTAATCTCTCTCATTTGCACTGTTTCTAGCTTAGTCCAGTGATGACCAGTGATCTACCTACAGTTGAGTGATTGATACCTGTTTAAATATAAGGAGTAAATTGTTCTTGGAAACGCCTAGAAGCATTTGGTATTGTATAAAGAAGGGATTGCAGTAGTTTGGAAACTCTACGGCACCTGAGTGTTTAATTTTTAATATATCAGCAATGATGGCTAATAGGTATTCATCAGATTATACAGGTCCAGTAGAAGAAAGTCAGAATTTCAGTACTTGCACATCTCCTAATGCACACCAACATCTCTTTTTTAGAATTATTATTAATGAAGTGCTTTGGCACTGCATTTTTGTGCTATTTCTTAGCTTGAGTATTTCTACCTGTCTAGTGGCATAAAATTATATTTGAATATCATACTTACTATCTTACATTAATTATTTCTACATTGCCTGATCCTCTCTAAATGAGTATTCATTTCTGATTTCTATTTGATGATTCATTGTAAATGTTTACAGGTATCTTTTTTCCTTTTTTCAGCTTTCTCCATTGACATACAGAAGAATATATGCTGATTCTGCTACAACTCACAAGTATTGTGTTTATTTTTTTTATTTTATATGTTTTAGGAAGCAGAAAGTGAACTGTTTATTTTATGTCTTGTGTAGTGCTTAGTGTACAGTGAGATCCTGTCCTGCAACTAGGCTGTGTAGGGAGGACAGTAAAAATGCTGATGTGGAAAACAATTTTTAATGCTTCTACTAATTTTTTTAAAGTTAGTTTATTTCATAAGGCTTTGATTTTTACCGGGACCTCAGTGTGACTGTATCCTTGCACTTATGTGGCTATTCACTGAAATCACGGACTCTTCTGTTTGTATATGGAGATCCTTAACAGGATTAATTGGAATTAGAGGTCTGTGGCAAGACAGACCAATCAAACTGAATGGAAAAAAAATTCAGTTTTAGAAAGGTGTTCTGGTGTGAAGATGAGTTGGTTTTATCATCTTCCAAGAAGAGATTATATGTTTTATTTGTTGCCTAAAGCTTCAGATCATGAATGTATTCTTTATTTTAAAATAGATAGTCTTTTTCCATTTTAGGTGTTTGCTTAGTAGTTGTATTCTAACAGATTCTGTGGGTGCTTTAGGATGATGTCTGCTAACACTAACATGTTAGAATTCCAATATAACTTGGTAAATGAAAATAGGACAAAAGAATTCCCTGGTTAAGATCTGGGTTCCAGGTTCAGTAATGTTTCCGTCTTTTTCTTTCTGTTCTCTTACAGGAAAAATGATATTCATCCAGCATTCCTGAATAATAAGAATGGGTCCAGATGTACCTCTGCTGAATGATTACAAACAGGAGTTCTTCTTGAAGCGCTTTCCACAGACTGTGCTGGGAGGTCCCCGGTTTAAATTAGGCTATTGTGCCCCTCCTTACATATATGTGAATCAGATTATTCTTTTCTTGACACCATGGGTTTTGGGAGGAGTAGGAACGCTTTTGTACCAATTAGGCATTATGAAAGACTATTATGCTGCAGCACTTTCAGGAGGACTGATGTTTGTTACTGCACTTATTCTTCAGATGACAAATCTATACGCAAAACAGAAAACAGTGAGAGTAGAAAGAATGCAAATTCAGAGTACCCTAACAGATGAAGATGAGTTTGAATTTTCCAGTTGTATAGGTTCAGAGACAGTAAAATTTATTATTCCTGGCAAGAAGTATATAATCAACACTGTATTTCATTCTCTTCTGGCAGGGGTATTGTGTGGGTTGGGAACTTGGTATTTGCTGCCGAACAGAATAACCTTGCTGTATAGCAATATTGGAGGAACTGTTATGATCTTTGTATTTGGATGGGTGACTATATGTATAGGAGAGTATTCGTTAATCATAAATACAGCTACCGAAACAGCTACTTTCCAAGCACTGGATACTTACGAAATCACTGCTCTGATGAGACCTTTCTATATTTTTGTCTTTATTGCAGTGGATCTTGCACACAGGTAAACCTAATGTAGCATTTAGCTAATAAAAGTAATGGTTATTCTGTATATTTTTTATGAGAAAGTTGAAATGATTCTTCTGAGAAAAATTTATTTTGAGATTTTAATCAACTGTAGGAACTCCAAAAAAAGCTAGAGGAGTGTATGGTAAAAATTGATGCTCTATGCTGTGTATAAAAAGTTGTTGTTAAATTTTTATAGCATTCCACGTAAATGAGGAAGAGCAGTTTCTAAGTAAGGGGCAGCTAAAATTATCTTCTAGCGTCAATTTCAGTATTTTTGTACAAGAGCATTTGCATTCTTTTAAAGGGTACGTTTTCAAAAAACATGCTCCTGATCTGGAACCATAGATCTAAACGCTGCAAACTTCAGGAGCACTGGATTTATATCCAGATTTCATCCTGGAATATTTTCTGATTTAATCTCTGCAAAGTGATTGCAGAGGGTTACAAATTACAGGCAAAAAAGGATCATAAATTTGGTTTTAACGAGTGGATAAGCAAATGTGAACGTTGCTATATCTTTGTTATACGGATTTTGAATGGTTATATGGATTTTTAAATGCTTTTGTAATACAAAAGAACTATGTCAGTCTACAAATAGGAAACTTTTATATTTCCACTTTAGATGAGTGTCTTAGCTAAAGTATTTGTAGAATCTCTTAAATCAAGATGCTTTTAGTTTTACTTTATGCATTCTTTCTCTCTGTCGGGTGATATTTATATCACTTTGTCATATGTACATATTTTATGATTGGGGTACTTCAAATGCATTAAAAAAAAAAAGCATGTTTGATTTTACTAGTTTTACACTTGGAGATGTCTTTGTTAATGATTTACCCTAATTGCCTCTTCAATTATGATAAGAAAATTATACTCGTGGTCTTAGACCCGAAATTCTTTTATCTAATTTCCTGAGGAGAAAATTCAGCCATTCTTTAAATTCCTGCAAGATTCCTTTGAAGCTTGCTTACTTATTTAGTAAGAAGTAGAGAGAAACCAAGTATCTTAGCAGTCCACCTTTAACTTAATTAGCTAGCTGGTGAACTATGTATGGCTTAGAATTTATGCAGATTTCTAATACTGATCTTTGTATTTTTACAGGAAGATTTTAATATTTTTTATGTAGAAAATAACGTTTTATATTCCTAAAGAGGGTTTATCTCTTGGTGTACAGGCAACATGCCAGTTCTTTCAGTGTTAAGGCTTTTGCATCTTGGGTCTTGGACTTTGCATAAAGTTTCGCTTTTGTAATTCTGAAAAAATACTTAGCGTTTTTTTGTTAAACGGTTGAGGTCTTGGAGCCTGTGGACCTTTATTTTTGCACAAGTATTTCTTGAGTGTATTATCACAACAGTATCAAAGCAATTAGGATACTTGCATCACTTGATTCATCTGCATAATCTGAAGGCTTCAAAACTTTTGAATGAAAAATTAGCCTGTGTTGTGATGTTCTAATTAGTGTATGATTGCCCCAAGCATAAATGTAGGTCCTTATTTTTCCTTTTAAATGATACTAGTTGAGGTTTTGTAGATTGAATATGTAATGTTTATACTTCTGGATTTGCTATAGTAGTTAAACAAAAAGTCTTCCCACACACCAGTTATCTTTTCCTTCACAGAAGTCAAATACATTTCTTCTTTTATCCAGGTTTGCTGTCAACACAGCCATTCTAGAACAGACAAACCAGATTTTGCACATCATATTTCTTTTTCTGCCGTTCTTATGGGCAATGGGAATTCTGCCCCCGCTTGACGCACTTTTTCTATGGGGAATGGAACAACTGTTGGAGTTTGGACTAGGAGGTTCACCTATGTCAAGTAACACAAAGTAAATGTTGTTTATATAATTGTAAAATATATCAATATTGTTTATAACCTTTTTCTTTTCAAGCAAATCTTTTTTATTTTCTCCTTCACAGGTTATTAGTAATGTTTCTCATTTCTGCTGGAACAGCAATAGCATCGTATTTCATTCCCAGCACTCTTGGTGTGATCCTCTTCATGACTGGATTTGGGTTCATACTGAGTCTTAACCTAAGCGAGATTGGTTTTGCCTTCAAACACACCATGATCAGCCATTTAGCCTCCAGCAAATCTAAAAATATGCACAGAGGTCTTAGAATACAATTTGGGTGGAGGGAATTTATTTTTTATTTGACTGTATTGACATTTGCTCTCATAGAAGCTAGCCTGCTGCATCAATTTGCAGGCTTTTCATCATTTTCCAAAGCCAGTCCTCAGGCTATAGCAAGTTACATTCTGATCATATTACTTATAATTATGTGGATTCTTAGAGAGATTCAGAGAGTGTACTTGTTTGGAGTCTTCCGAAACCCCTTTTATCCAAAGGATGTCAGGACTGTGACTGTGTTCATGGAGAAGCAAAGAAGGCTAATGAAAGTTGGTGTTGTCAGGAGGATTTTACTAACACTAGGTAGGAATACGCACTGTCTGTTGTTTGTTAGATGATGCTTGTAGGAAGATTGAAACAACGCTAGAATTACTGTATATGCAAGATTCTATGAATGAACTAAGAAAAACCAAGTAGCTGGAAATACTTGTTGTTTTGCTAAATTGTGCATTGAGGTCAAAATTACTGGTTCAGAATATTTGGAAGTGATTAGTGATTTTTATTTATTTGGTTTTTAGGGGTAAACCTAGAAAGTTGAGCTTTTTAAAAGTCCAGCTCAGAAAGCAAGGCCTTTTAAAGGATTTCAGTTATAACATCAGTACTCACTTTTGAAAAAATGGCTCATGTAGATTTTTTAAAAGGTACTTGGAAACAAAAGTGAGTTGAGAGTCTTAAAAGCTGACGAAATATTTGGTTCTTAGAACTTGCTAGTAAAGGGAACAGTCTCCTTTCTGGTAGGTTAGAGACAAGTGTATCTACTTTGGGGGAACCAAAATTTGATCTCAATTATTTAATTTTATAAAAAAGGATCAGTTTGGGGAAGTGGATTGATGAGTGCTATTCGCATGTTTATTTTTACTTATTTGAGTATTCCCATTCTCTTGGGGAAACAAACAAACAACAAAAAAGTAGTAGCAAGTAACAACTAAGCATCAACATAAATGTTTGCCATCTTGGGCCATCAGTGCAAATGCGCTGTTTGATATCCTGGAAGTGTAATACAAAGAGGAGTTTGTAATAATGAAGGGAAGAGTTCTCTTTTTACGCCAAGATTTCCGTTCTGCAATAAGACTGCTTACCTCTGTAGACCTTAATTATGTTTTTGAAAGGAAATCAATGATTCTTTTATTTCAATTACAGTGTCTCCGTTTGCTATGATAGCGTTCCTGTCACTAGACCGTTCGCTACAAAATCTTCATTCTGTGTCTGTTTGCATTGGATTCACAAGAATATTTAGGATGGTAATTTGAATTTTAAATATGTTAGCCTAAGAAATTCTCTTCTACATGATTTAAGTATTAAGGTGACTTGGAAGAAATATTCCAGGTCATGAAAGCAGAGATAGAGAAATACATTTTTAAATGTTTGTCGAACATATCTCTATTTTAGGTCTGGCAGAATACAGAAAATGCCCTACTGGACATAGTGGTTGTGTCAATAGCACAAATGTTGGTGTTTAATCCAGACCTCTGGTGGAACAGGAGCCTTGATACAGGAATCAGACTCTTGCTGGTAATTGTCATCATTTAAATTTAAACAGATAGTTGTCACTTAAAGTCTTTGTTTCCTTGCCCTCCCCTATTAGAGAATTACAGAGTCCAGGACCTAGCAAACAGAAGCTAAAAAACTGTGTACGAAGATATACACTCCAATACCAGTGAATGATAATCACACTTCATTTTCTTAAAATTATTGTAGACAAGGCAGCTTTGGCAGTGCTGAATATGATACGATACAGGATACAAATAAACATGCTTGTTGTATATATCTTGCAGGTTGGTATCCTACGGGATCGACTGCTTCAGTTTGTCTCAAAGTTGCAGTTTGCCATAGCTATTCTTTTGACATCGTGGACAGAGAAAAAACAACGTCGTAAATCTACTGCCACCTTAATCACACTCAATGTCGTTTTCTTCCCGATCCTGCTGACCTTCATCGCCATCTCTGCACTCCTTTCTTCTCCCTTGCTGCCGCTCTTCACGCTACCGGTATTTTTGATTGGGTTTCCTAGGCCTATCCGAAGCTGGCCAGGACCTGTGGGCACTACAGCGTGTGTTTGCTCCGATAGCGTGTACTACCAGCAGATGGTTCCAAGTCTGGCTGTTGCTCTGCAGTCTGCACTAGCAGCTGGTAGCCTAGGTAGGTATACTAGCAACACTGAAGGAATGTAGCTAAATATTTTAGGAAACATGATTTTGCTGGAGAACAGGAGAATCATAGCATCTGATTTAAACCATGTTTCACAGTGTAGGTTCAATCTGATACTCAGAGATTGTTCAATTGAGGAAAAAGTGATTACTTTTATCCTTCTCATAAATCTCCACTTGTTACATTCTTGTAAAAAAATAATTCTGGTTTGTTATCTTTAAAATAAGGAGAAACTAAATGGTGATGAAACAGCATCAATCCTAATCTTTTTATATGGAACAAAAAAGGATGGTATGCATTCATCCCACCTGATTGGAGGCAATAAATTGAGGAGTTCTCTTGACGGTCAGTGGAGAGAAGGAGGTGTGTCAAACTGCTCTTTGTGATTGTGTATATACGTGTCTTTCTCTGCATCAATCCCATTACTCAGGATCCAGAAGGTGACTTTGCTTATTTGGCTATGTTAATTAGGTACGGTGAATATGGACTGGATGTTTGTAAAATACGTGATGTAGCCTAATTAGCAGTAAACCGCTGAGAACAGAGCCAGTTGGTAAGACTTAATGTCATATCTTATGCAGGCAGTTAGGATAGGGTTGTAACAGGACTTGCGGTCTTAAAGCCTGTGAAAGACATCATGATGGGTATTTCACAGAATTATATAAACAGAGGTGAAGAAATGACGAGTGTTTTTCCCAGCTGGAGACAGAATAACTTTTAAAATTACAAGCTCGTTTTCTTGAGAAACAGTCTTTAATGTAACCTAAATAATCAAAAGATCGTTGCCCTTAAACAAAGGCAAATATAAGCCTCTTAGAAAATGGCTTATGACTAGGAAAAATGGACTAATATTTGAAGACAGTGGAAGTTAACCTTAATCACACTTTTCTGAAGACTATATGCAAGTGCTTTACTAGGAAACATTTGGTGCACTTTGAGTACTGGTGTAGAGAGAGGTATTAAAAAATAAAACTAGGAAGCTTTTTTCCTCTAAGGAAGAGAGATACTTCAGTTTGTCTACTGCATCAACCTATGTATGTTTTATATATATACATAATAGATATATTTAT
>NW_009221341.1:274-13794 GCF_000690835.1 Fulmarus glacialis | reverse complement strand
TCTATGATTCTATGATTCTATGATGCTATCTCCACAGCAGAAGTGGAAGAAACTTAGACACCCAGCTCCTGTGTCAATACCTCTGTAGTGATACCTAAATGAGGGAGTCCTGATCTGAAACACAGTCTTACTGAATAAGCTTATGGTCACTTTTATCTAATTAGTCACAAAACCAAATAGTGTTTATAAAAAGTGAAAAATAAACTCAGTATTCGAAAGGCATTTGGAAGCATATTGTGATACATAGGTCGAATGTCATGTTTACATGTACATTGAACTGGAGTTTAGCTGTATGAAAGAGTGGTTCAGAGTAGAGTTCGAAAACCATTAAGGAAATGATGCAGGCTGAATTTATTTACCTGTGTGGCTTTGAAGCACCATTGTGAGCAATAAGCATCACCATTTGTGAACTCACATTTCCCTCTGCTTGTCCTCAATGCTTTTAGCTTGTGCTCCACCGGAGGACTCCCTTGGGTGAGATGAATCTGCGCACAGCTAGATCCAACAGTGTTATGTGTAAGGCATAGCACATTCAAACCTGTGCTATGTCTTCAGAGCCCTACAAAATAGAATTAACACATTGGGAAGCCAGGTGGTTATTTTTATTTTGACAATGTTCTTATTATTTTATCCTGCTAATCTGTTTTTCAAAGATTTATACATTAATTTTTCATACATTAATCCTATGCTTTGAAAGCCCATGCTATAAATACCACATGGCTAATGCACATGCCAGTAGCAGACAAAATTTACAAGAAACAGAAAAACCTCAGAATAATAATTTCATTATATCACCCTTCTAAATCTTCCCAGCTGTTCTGACACTTTAATTATAAAGTGACACTTTCAGTCTTAAAGTATTGTGGCCTGTGTAATAGATCATTTCACTTCATACATGTTATGAGTCCGGCTACTGTAGAGGAGTCATTTTATAATCCATCTCCTTTACAAAGGCAGAGAGTCAACAAGAGATTAAATATTATAACTATAAAACTCAATAAGAAATTGGGAGCAGTCCTGAATTTATTACAACACACATACATACAGAACATGTAGTATCTTCCACATCCTTTCCCTTCCCAGTATCCCATGCAAGCTTCTCTGTGGAATACAGGTATGGGCTGAACAGCCTGGGGGCGAGAAGCAGGAGGTCAGTTCTGGAACTATTGTACCCAAAAAGTGATATTTCTGAAAGCTGCCTGTAAAGGACAGAAGCTCCAGAATAATCCTACTGAGCAACCTGTAGACAAGCAACGAGGAAGAAAATTTGAATCAAGAATGTGTGACTTGTTTTCAGTCTAACACAGTCTTAACAAAATTACAGTAAGGCAGTCTGAAAACTGCAAAAAAAGCAGGAGGGATAGGACAGTTTGCTGTAAACAGTGGCTTCAGAATGTCAAAATTAAAATGAACAAATACCAGTAATTATAGGAGTAACTGCAGTCCTAGCGTGGGACATCCGGGCTCTGCTCTCCACTTAGGCACATACAGAAATTCACAGTAATGCTAGTAACGGCTGCAGAGACAGGCAGTTTAGCTGTGATCCATTACATACATCTATACCTTTTCGAATTTACCTACAGAGCTCTAGCCACTTGTCATGTAGGCTTTACATCATAAGAAGTCATTGTTGTCCAAGTAAAAATACCATCTTTGATCTTCACTTTGCAGTGTCTTCCATTACAGACCTAGCACTGAAGAACTGCCGGCAACCGTGCTGTACAGCCTCTCTGAAGAGAGCTGTTTGCAAAAATAGATGTTTTGGAGGGAGGTCAAGCTGATTTCCATGAACAGAGACTTCCAAAGTGGTGGCTTAGACACCAGAAATGTTCTGCTTTCATATCGCTTGATCCTTGTGTCGGCTCCATCTTGCTACATTCCCTTTGCTGATTTCAGCTTTTGTTGTTATCATCAAGCTTTAAAGACATTTGACTAAGTCAGAAATATGAATGTTGCAATTAACTTTGATTTGTGTACATTCTCCTTTGCAAAGATGAAATCATTCTGCAGATGTCTCAGGACATGGAATTTTTAGATGATGGTTTTAGCCTCAGCCTACCAAGGAGTAGTTTATAAGCTGTGAAACACTATCAGGCTGGAATAGAGCTATCCATTATTTTGCTCAAAACCAGAAGCAGCCCTCCCCACAAAGGATCATTTCTTTTAGCTATTAATTCTATTAGTATACATCTTGGTTATAGTGTTAACATTGGGTGACACAAAGTGGTATCCAGAATTAATGAGCAACTCAAATCTAGGCAGTCATGATTTTAATTTCTGGGTGGCTGATTTTTTCTTTGTTTTTTATTTGTGAAATTTGAAAGGAAAAAGAATATTATGGCCTTTGGCCATCAGCTTTACTTTTTGCTTCTCTACTTATTTTCCTTATTGAAAGGTTCATGTTTTTATCGATGAACCCATAAGGTTCTGCACATAAAGGAACCCATCCTGAAATCAGCTCCATATGGAGACCCTATGTGCACACTGAGTCTCACTGAAGTAAACTCTGGTTAACATTTCTTATTTTTGCTATAGTAACGTGCGTGTGATCTTAACCATGGACCCTGTTGTGCCAGGCACTGTACAGACAAAAAGAAAAACTTAATCTTAGTGCTAGCAGATGGACCATCACAGTACAGATAGGATGAACGTTACAAACCATAATGGTGGCAGACTAGATTGTTAAATGGTACGTATCAGTATTACTCTGTCAGATTTAACGAAACCATCGTATTTCTATGATTCCATTTAATGTGCAGCCCTCTAGAAGAGGTCATTCTCATTTCCTTTCTGGGTGTAAATCACAAGTGATCTTTCCTGCTGTCTATGAGGTTGCACATATGTGTGTTAAGATTAGAACGAGAAATTGTTTTGCACTCTGGGCTTGTCTACAGAGGGAGGCAACTGTGAAATAAGGGATAAAGTGATCATGTAGTGCATTAAAAATCTTGCAGGAGCTCATTCTCTTTTGAAATTGGAGTTAATCACCTTTTTATTACTATGCAGTAAGCATGTCCATGTGGAGAGGCAGTGTAAAATATCCATTTCCATACAAATTTATGCCTAATAGTGCTTTGCAGACATTCCCCTTTTAGGAAAATCTTGTGTAATGACACCAGAATCAAACCAAAGGTTTATTTTCCAAAAGCTTCATTTTCCTGGCAAATATTTACATGTAACGGAAAGAATGATGCTGATCCACAGAACAAAGGTAAGGACATGCTTGTCTGTCTTAGGAATGTTATAGAGGTGGCTCTTCAGGGAGAAGGAAAAAAAGATTGAAAGGCAATTGTACATACATGCTTTGTGATAGGCAAAGCTGCACAAGATTTCACAATCAAGCTCTTTCCAAGTAGGTCACAATTATATTGCAAGCTGCTTGCACAAAAAACAATGTTGGGTAAAAATCTGGAAACTGAAGATTAAAAACAAGATGCAAAACCTTAAGAGTTGTGATAATGCCCCATTAAAAAATTTATCTAGGACTGCAGTGGATTCTCTATCATTTAAAGTCTTTAAATCAAGTTTGGAAGGCTTTCAGGAAGAGATGCTCTTGCTTAATCCAAAGTTATGGGCTTTACTTACAGAATTTCTGGGTGAGAGTCTCTGACCTGTACTATGCAAGCAGTCAGGTTAGATGATCATAATGGTCCCTTCTGGCCTTAAAATCTATCAATTTATTAAGCAACCCGCTGTAATGCTGTGATGCAGAGGCAATTTACATCAAGATCTGAAAAGCACTTAAATGAATTGTTTCATTAAAATCCATTTGAATGCTTTTACATCTTGATGCACGCTGCTTCTGGGTGCCTCACAGATTTTATTAGGAGATCTTCAGCCCCGAAGAACCTATTATGCTTGCCTGGCCTGACGTGTGCGTTATGCCGGCTGTAACAGCGTGTTCCTGGGGAATTCATGCGGTGAGGAGCCCTGACATCACGTCTAGTGCCCGTGGGTGGTTCTCTGGGTACCGCTAGGAGGTGCTTCCCAGCGGCTCCGCTCATTACTCTTGTTGGCATCATGAGGAATGAGTTCAGCACTGTGTGGGAGCGTATTTCAGATCTTTCGTACACCTACAGCCTTATGCCAAAAATAAGATGCAATCATTTGTTTCCTAGGTGATAACTGCACTGAGCGTGCGCGGTCCTTGCTGCCTCTAAAATGGTGAAGTATGTTATCAGCGCTTTCTTGTAGCGCTTTTGAGGCAACATATCAAACAGCTTTTACCGCAGAACAAATGGCTTGTTGATTATGTACACATGGGGAAAAAAATGTATTGAGGTTTGCATCTCAGTACTCATTCTGGGCAAAAGTAATTTTATTCTGCTTGTTTGCTTTTTCTGTGGTAAGTGAAGGGAAGAGGGAGCAAGAAATGTCAGTTCCGAGGTTTCTAAATACTAGAAGACCTTTTAGATGTTCTTTCTTGATAGTCTGTCTGAATCTGTATCTGTAGGAAGGTGCAGAAATTCTAGGTCCAACCTTGTTTTCTCATGCAGTCGTCGAAAGCTCGTCAAAGCAGAATATCATCCAAGTGTGTCTCCTATCTCTGGAGTACCTGAATGCCAAAAATCCATCAAGTTGCTTTACACTACTGTCCTTTGCAGGAGACAGTAAAGGGTAATATAAAAAGTATAAACAGACTTCTACTATTCTGCTAGATTTTTTTTTAGTTCATTCTTTTATTTCCAATATTTCAAATGTCTGCAAGGTTTGAAAATATGCAAAGGGTTTCTGAATTCTTGAAATATTGTATTTCATTTATTAACTCGTATTTAATTTTTGTTTACCATTGCTATCTATATAGGCTTTTATTTCAAAATGTAGTATTTTATTGGAAAGTCTATTAAAACTTTTTTTTTGTCAGATATTCTTGGCTTCTTTCACATCAAGTCCACTGAAGGGCCAATCAGTCATGTCTCTTGCTGTGTATTCTACTCCAATCAAGGCAAAAATTTAAGTAAAATTGATTATATCCCTTTTTTTCTGAGTAATCCTAAGCATCATGGACAAGCTGATGGGATTTCAATATACAGGCATTTTTATAGTCTTAATTTGGGAAGATGAAGTTTGCTGATTTAATTTATAGATATTTGCATCCTGATTATAAGCAAGAGTCTAATTCCAAAGTTTCATGCTTTCTTGTCTAGCTGGTCTCTAGGCTTAGTCGAAGGTTGGAGCAATCTCTGTGCTATACCATTGACTGGTAAAGCGAGGTGGAATTCCCAGTTCCACAAATTGAAGGTGAGCTTATTGCTTCTTCCTCTTGATGTCCATGGGGACTGTTATCTGCACTTGCCACATCCGATGTGTGTGTGTGTATGGGGGGAGAGTTTCTTTGAGGGTCCATTTGATCATTTTGCATTTTATACTTTCTTTGTAAACTGATTTCAGCACACTCCCCCCAAAAAAAACAAATTGGAAGACTGACTGCTCAACTTCTCCCCTTCGAAAATCAGAGGATTGACATGAAATTGAGGAAAAGGCAAGCTCTAAAATATGTGGAGCTAACTACTTCTCATCTTGTTTTTCTACTTGAATCAAAATCCTGATTATTTTAACAGGTTCAGGAGAAGGTCATGCAGCAAGATGATAATCTGCAGAGCTTTCGAATGATAGCAAACCCATAAAACTTAATTTACATGGACAGTTGTGATATTAAAACCCTGGAGGACTGCAGCTTACAGGACTGCAACAGAGCAACTTTGCTCTGTGTCTTGGAGGGCATGATTTTTGAAAAGAGAACATGGTTCATTAAATTACATTTTGATATTGCATCTTGGTATGAACAGAGCAGAAAAAAATAATGAATCTATATCACAAAAGCCCAAAGTGAGGTGTGATGAATACTGCCTATCACATCATTGATCTGATAGCACGCATAGGTACTAGGCTGAATTGTAAGGACAAAGCTTTGCACATTTTGATGGCTAAGGAGATTTTTGTGATTTTCCTAATGTTATTTTAAAACTGTCTTATCTGTTCCAGAAACAATCTTTGAGTAATTTGCTTCTGGCTACAGGAGTAATTTGTTTTCAGTCAACACAAGCAACAAACTTGTTATCTTTGGGAAGAATTTCTTGAATATGATCACAAAGAAAATATGGTGACGTACATTTTCTAAATCTTCTTTAAATTAACAAATCATTACCAAATTGATTGTACTCTCTGCAGTTGTTTCACAGTCTTCCTCCACACTTCACTCCTGTTCTTTAGATCAATTTCTTGACTGAAATTATTAAGGGTATTTCTGGAGAATTCACAGGTGTCCTTTTGCTGCTGAAAGAATAATGTCAGTAGTGTCAACCTCAAAGACAGGCTGCAAATACTTTGTGCCCAAAACTGAAAAAAATCTAGACTGATATGTCTTGTGCAATTGGTTCCTTCGTTGTATCAGCAAAGCTTTTACATCCTTGGTTTCAAAGATGTTAAACTCCATGTAAGCAAAATTATGTTGCTTTATTTGTAAACAAAAAAACAGTCTCAAGAAATCAGAAGTAGTACCGGTATTTCTAGAAAGCCTAACAAACTGAAGCTCTTTACCAGGAAAATACTAACATCACCTCAGAAGGGAACTATCAGCTCAAACATGGTCCTGACAAACTAATTGACCATATTATGAGAGTTTTGTTTCTCTCCCTCCGTTGTGGTTAATAGACCAGTGGACAAAGCAATGTTTTGGGGCCAGTTTATATAGGAACTTTGACTTCGTGAGTGAGAGTTGTAGGTTGTTTCTTTTTTCTGTACAGCACAAGTTTTTATCTCTCCTTAAAACAATACCTCTTTGCCTTTCTTGCAGTAACATATACATATACATTACTGCAGTTTTGACATTACATATAAAAACTGGTCTTCTCCTATGTCATGTCCTCCAGCTGGACAGACTGGAGAGATTAAGCTGTTTCTCTTTCTTGGATCTGGCCTTTTATTTCATGTTGTTTTCATTTATGCTCTTTATTCAGTGGTACTGGCTCAGGACCAATCAAGAAACCATCCACCTATATAAGAATAAGTATTTTTCTGTCTTAGTGCAGGCTTTGGATATTATGGTTTTAACCAGGCCCGTGTTCCTCTCACTCCAGCTTCACATCAGGTAAGTAGGGAATGGCAGATTTTGACTAATTCCTTTCTAATTTTTTTTTTTTTTTAGCGAGAAACAACCACCTTTAAGAAAAGTGTGCAAAGGAGGGAAGGCAAACATTTGGCCTCCTCTAGAGATCTACTAGAAACATGGAGAAGTTACTGCAGTTTTCTAATATCAGCGTAGTAGCTCTGTACTGGTACTCTTAGCTGGAAAAAAAGAGACTGATTTTTTTCTACCAAATCACAGGTTGAGCAAGAAGGGTTTCTTTGCCCCCTTACTCATTATTTATCCTTTTTTTACTTTTACTGCCCTCAGAGATAATCCAAGTGCTCATCCATCAGGCCGTCTTCAGAGACAGAATTCTAACCAAATATTTTTTTCATGTATTTATTTTTTTCATCCTATTTAAGTCTGAAATTATCTCTCAGAACTTCTTGGGGCGTACAGTGGGATTTTTCACATGGCTTCTTAAGGTCAGAATTCGTATTAGGAATCTCAGTGGGGCTGCACTGCGATAAGCGTTTCTGTCAGCTCAATGCTGTGGGAGTAGCTGCATTAGAAATATGTACAATAGGGTAGGTTTGACAAATGAATAGTGCAGAGTGTTCTTGAGCACACCAAGTCTCTGAGCTGCTTTAATGCACAGCCTAATGTTTAAACACAGAAGAAGTGGAGAAGTGAACATTTAAACTTCATATTCAGCTAGTGGCCATACTAGGGAAAAAACAGATGGTTGTTCCCCTCACTCCCCCAAAACAATTTTATACCTGGGTCTTGACAATTACTTAACTGGACAGTTTTTTTAAATGCTGTTTTTCATTTTCAATGAAAACCATGTCATGTGTTCATCCCACCAACCGTACAAGTTCATAAGGTAGGTATCTGCTCCTCTATTTGTTAGTCTTGCTTCCATAAATTGGTCAATCTTAAGGTAAATTCACTTGAAGCCGTCTTAGGGATGACACTAATTGCATCACCCAAGTGCCGGTTCCTCTCCATTGATTATGAAGGGAGTATAGACGACCAGGGGTGGATATCACATTACAGTAGTCTATGTCTGATAAGGAGAGTTCCATTGTGTACTCTCAATACCTAAGCCATTCATGCTTGCACATTACTGGATATAATTTTGATGAATCAGCAACGAGATTATTCAGCCAGCACAATTCTTTTGACCTTGAATGAAGAAGCCGGAAGAGGTATTGGTGAAGCCCTAAGTATAAATGGAATATGACTATTCAACTCTGGTTTTGTCTTAATAAGGCAGCCCTAGACATCAAGTGTTATATAGCATCCAACAACCAAGCTGCTTTTCTTTTAGTTGTATTTTCTTTTAGTGGGCATTGGCAGTCAAAAGAAAAAATATCTATCTTTTTATATAAGGAAAGGTTGGCTATTGTGAGAAACATGCAGTTTGACAAAGCAAACTTTTTGGGTGTTTGTGTAGGTAGGTTTACCTAAGGGGAAAAGAGAGCGATATGTAAGTGAAGGGAACTGCATTTGATATTTAACTATAGTTCAAAGTAATTGATCTACTCATTTTCTTCATCAACCTCTTCTATTTCAGGAATAAAAAAAAAAAAAATTCACAAACACAAGAGCTTGTTCAGTGCTTGAAGTCATGCCCATAAAAAATTGAGGTGCACCTGCTTCTTCAACGGGCCGTGCAAAAACCTAATTTCACAGAAACTGTAAATTTGTGAACTATCGCCATTCTCATTGTTGGGTCTCAAAAAAGTAGTCATCTTCAAAATACAAAGACTTTTTTGTCCACTCGGTGTTCCTATGGTAACTACAGTAATTTTTTAGCTAGGAAAGCAATACTGGGGATTTATAATTTAAAGCTATATACCAAACATAGCACCTTTTGGTTACTGCTGGCCTTAGTTCTCTTTTTCTCTCTTTTTTGATATCTTACAGGAAGGGGAGGGACTGAAATTATTCTGTGTCTATGTCCCCTGCCACTTTTACAGGTTCTCCTTCCCTGTTGACATTTTGCACAGAAAGAGCTACAAGCAAGGAGACAGAGCTGGCTCCCAGTCACCTTCTGTGGTAGGTGGACTGCCAACCAGCCACGTGCTGATCCGAGTCTGTGTTACTGCTGGAGCAAGGTTGTTCTGTGCTACGTATTTCCCAGTCTTTTGCCAACCTCCTTTGTTCACGGAGAGAACAAGAATCAGATCACAGTGTCAGCAGGAGGAATTAGCTCGCCAAGAATAGCTGGCAATAAGAGTGTTTCAGCTGAAATACACCAGCAGAGTGACTAGCGTGTAGCATCGCAGTGACGTTTTGCCACTTTCATTTGGAGGTCAGAGTTTTGTTCAGGTGAAATACATCATGTTTATACTCTGTACTGTTTGTTTCCATGCAGGGTAGTCCTGAGGGTGGCTCTCCGACCAAAGGGCAGTTCTCTACAATGGGAATTAAATGGATTTGTAAGAATGTTCTACACCTCTGATATTAATATTTCTCATTAAAGTGAGGTCTGGATCCTGGAATGAGTAAAGTTCTCATGGAAGAATCAGTTTCAGAGCCCAAAACTCCTCTGCCCTGTATTCATATCAATCAATAATAGTGGCACAGATCTAATCTCACTTCGGGCACGTTTGGGGACTCCACAAGATAAACAATCCCATCCCCACCGCCTCCCTGCTGTTCAGCAGAAGATGCCAGTCTGGGGTGCAGACGTAAGCAGGGGTGACTTCAAATCCCAAAAGGAACGTACCAGTCGAATTTCACCCAGTCAATACTCTACTCTCACTTCAGAGGGAAGACAGTATTTCACACAGCAGCATAATTGGAGGTTTCATTCTTTCAGCCTTCATTAGAAGCACTCCCCCACTCATATTGGAACTTGCTGAATAGAAACAGCAGCACCAGCGTCAGATTTTGAATGATATGAGAGCTCTAAACCACTTTCCCCAGCACAGGAAAAACAGTTTTAGGAAGGTATGGAGTTTCCTGAGAAGCTTAGTGTCATTGAATTTTTTTTTTTTTTTGATGTGGAGTTAAGTGCATTTCTACGAATTTCAATATGGAGGTCTGTCTATACCCCAAGCTTTCCTTTCAGTGTGTGCATGCTGATTGCATTTAACTAAGATACTCACACATCAGGTTTGAATCTCTTGTGGAGTGTGCTGGAATTCTTTGGGGGAAAACAGTAATGGGAATTGCATAGGAGAAGGTGGCTGGACACAAAATGCACACATACTTAACTTAAAGATATTGGAAATAACCAAGGAAACAAGAAGAAATCACAAAAATGGCATTCTTTTTTATTAATTTTACAAAATTGAAAATGCTTATAACAATTGAAATAATAACATTGTGACCTTGAATAATAGGAATAATACCATGAAATTCACTCTCTGGAAAGAGCAAAGAAGGAATTATGGGGAGGACACCTAGAATAATTCCCTAGAGTAAATTAAACCATTTTATATTAGTTTTTTATTCAGATGCCCTGCAAACTGGTTTCATTCTCCTAAAATAATTTTTTGTGGGAAAATCTGAGGGCTTCTGTATTCTACAATCTTTTAGCTGCATCTGATGCACCCTGTTACTCACATAAACCTCCATAGACATGTATGTGTTTGTGTTCCCCTTTTATACTCTTCTTGCAAGTATCCTCCTCAGAGCTCTGTATTCTGTCTTCCTCTCTCATGTCCTGTTTTCCACTGATGGGCATAAGGGCCAGACCAAGCAAGACCTTGTAGACACCTCCAGTCGTAGATTCTAAATCTAAGGTAAGAATCCTTACCGAGTGAGTGCATAATGTGGAAGGAGTTTCACAGCTAGGTTCAGTTTGGGATTTCTGAGTTTTCCCAGCTACTAAGAGCTGGATCGCTTCCTTGCACAGAACTAGAGCAGTCTTGGAAGTGTTGGGCATTTCAGTGCCTCCTTTACACCTGTGCACAACCAAGAGTCAAAAATTAGTCATGGATTCCTTAAAAGCACACTGGTATAACATAGATATCCCTCTGAGGAATAGGTACACTTTGGAACCTATCAAGAGAAGTGGGCACATCTTAATGCCTCTTTCTTTGTCATCCTAAACAAAATGTTTAAGATAGCTCAAATGAATTGAACCCTACAAAAGACAATTTCCCTGTATTCACTCCGAAGAGAACATGAAGTTTATATATAAATAGACATATAAAGTCAGGCACTTGCATTCCTCAAGATTGGAAGGACAGCACCAACTAAGAGAGTAGCAGCCTTACTATACCGTGGCAGGCTACTATTTTCTTTTAAAATGTGTTGTATATCACATTTTGCACCTTTTTACTCTCCTTCTGTGCAATAGAGTTGCCATCAGGATACTTGCTTGGGAAGCAAGAATAATAGTCTTGATTTTAATTACGTCATGAACTATAAGCATGCTAGATTGTTCCCACCTTGCTCCATCTCCTCTATCTTGTCTAGTAGGAAGTAAATATTCTTGTATTTATTAGAATATATGTGTATAAATATAAATACAAGCACATCATATGAATTTTTTTCATTTTTTTTTTTTTTTTTTTTTTTTTTTTTTGAGCTTGTCTTACAGACTACTTGGTAAGAAAGCAGGCATCTGAGTCATTTTAGCCAATACAATATCACCTTCTTGTCCACACTCTGTCTTTGATCGTGCTGCCTGTGTCCCACAGGGTTTATTCATTCTGGAGCTGAGGTGAATCCAAATTGATACTCCTTTAGCTTTGTTATTTTCAGTCTTAACGTGGTGGAGTGGTTAGCATGCTCTTTGGATATATTGATTATACCTGGAGACTTATTCATATTCTTTTTACCCCTGCAATTTTCTGTATGCATGAGCTCCTCAGAGTGCAGAGATTCAGAGCATGTTCAGCCTTGCCCAATGTGTTAGTATCTATAGGTGCTACTGCCACAGAAGTAATGAGTGTTACCAATAGTGAGCTTATAAAATGTAGTCATTATGTCTCCTTATTCAGGTACTGGTTTATTTATTTTTTACTGATGCTTGTGCAAACAGCTACAGGAAGCTTTCTTTTTATTTACTTTAAAAATAGTGTCAAAATAGGAGGGGAAATTTCCTGGTAGGGGAAAAATAACCTACCATTAGTGGAGAAGACACTGACTAATTTTATGGGTTCTGTAAAATGGTTGAGAATGATGGGAAGGGAGGAGAGGAGGAAGGGGGAGGAAGAGAGCAAAGGAAAAGAGCCTTTTATATATATGTATTTATTGGGACCCTGTTTAAAAGGTCAATGAGAGGCATTAGGAATGTAAGTGCCATGGCCACCCCCATCCATTCTGCCTGTCTCCTTTAATCTTCAATCCAGCTGCTCCAAACATCTGGCACAGTGAACTCTGACTCTGGGCTCTGATTCACAGGGACTCTTTGGGGATGTGTGTGTAGGAGCTGCTTTGCATCCAGCATGGCTGCATCCACACAACTCAGTGTGTCCTGCTTGTGTGGGGATCATCTCCCTCATCTGCTGTGGGTCACCCCCCATCCTGCCAGCCAGCTGGGTGTCTCCGTTGCCAATGAGAGGTGGCTGCTTTCTGACTCCCTCATCACACTGTGTTGGCAGAGGGAGTCCCTGGGGAGGCAGAGAACTGCTGTCACAGCCCAGCAAAGCAATGGCACTTCCCCTCTCTCCAGATCCCATGACAATGCTTCCTTCCAGTAATACCACTTAGCCTTCGGTCTCACCTTTCCCTTCTACAGACACATCCCTCCCCTCCTTCTTCCAATCTGTGCTTTCTCTACAGATATCCATCCTCTCTTTTTCTCTTTCTCCAGCCTCCTGACCTTCTAGTAATTTCACAGCCCATGGTTAGTGGGAAGGACAATGTCTGAGGGGACCGCGGGTCTGGGGAGAAAGAGGAAGGATGCTCCTTACCCATCACCCCACCAGGGCAGTGGCAGGAATGGGGAAGCCCCCTGGCAACTAGTGGGCTCTTCCTTCTCATGCAACCTACTTCCATCCCTTCAAGCATCAGCACAGAGGTCCTTGGAGCTAAGTAGACGGAACAAAGAGTTAGATACACACACACACACCCCCCCCCCACAGTGCCCCCTGCTTTAAGGACTGGCCTCTGCCAGGGCTTCAGTGACTGGAGGAGCCAGGAGAACTGGGGAAGGATGTGAAGCAGGTGCCAGCTGATGGGCTCCCGGCCAGTCCCAGGCTGGGGCTGAAGGAGGATGTGAAGGAGAAAGAGGCCAGGATCCACATCTGGTAAGGGCTTATGGGATCCCTACCTTCACCCTTCGGGATGAAAGGAGCAGTCAAACTGGTAATCTGGTGAAGAGAGACAGCAGTAAAGGGATTACAGGGGATTAGGAGTGTGGACGGAGACATGGCAAGACTGTCCCTCTTCCTCTTGTTCCCCAACAACTTTCCCAAAGTTACCTCAGATGGGCAGGAGTGCTGGGGAGGACACGACACAGGTTGGATGTGGCAATGCAGTCACC
>NW_009221341.1:0-243 GCF_000690835.1 Fulmarus glacialis | reverse complement strand
GAGCCCCTTCAAAGAGCCGCCAGGATTTGGGTCATTCAGTAGTTATTTAAAAAAAAAAAAAAGATAATATTTTAAGCGGCAACCCAAATGGGGGGAACCAGCAGGGAGTGCCAAGCTGCAGAGCAGAGAGAATGGCTGTTAATTCTCAAAAATGGATGCACGAGCTAATCCTCCCCTGCAAATACAGCCTGGTAAATGGTCGGACCCAGCAGCCTTTTAAATGCCAGATCAGCTCTTACTTAA
>NW_009221340.1:0-41913 GCF_000690835.1 Fulmarus glacialis | reverse complement strand
ATTCTATGATTCTATGATTCAAAGAGCACACAGCATTGTGCCCTGCTGTTGTAGTCAGGCTTTCTTCATACGAAACCCCGGGCGCATGGTGCTCACCCATCCCTTCCCCTGATGGGGAGGTGGGGTGCAGTCCGAGCAGACGCCAACGTCCAACAACCTGGAAGCTCAAACATAGCCACTGAAACTACAAATGTCCATGACACAGTGAATTTGTAGGAGGAGATCTCAGGAGGCCCAGCCCTGATTATTTTCGTGGTTAAATATAACTCTTTGGAAACAAGAAGAGGGGAAATGAAGCAGATATCTACGCAGGCAATGAGGGCTCCTGTGGAATATTAAGTTCTACATTTGCTTGTTCAGCCTTCATGTGGAAATGTCCTTTCTGTGGGGTGTGTTATAGTAAGTCAGTTGGGATACTTGTTGGCTAATCAGAGTAGATGGGCTGACGACAACACTAGCAGGGAGAGGTGGTGCCAAAACAGGTAACGTGGTGTGGTGGCTGCAGTCCTCCCCAATCCCAGTCCTCTTTCTTGATATAGGCTGTGGTGCCACAGACAAAATGATGCCCCTGTCTCTTGGGCTTGAGGAGGAGGAAGGGTTGTGCAGGCCCAAGATTACACCACAATGACTCTGGCAACGCACGCCATCTGCCCAGCAATCTGAAGGACACGGGGAATCCATCCTTGTAGGCACCTATAGCACAGGGTGCCATGCAGCTAGGCCCTGAAACATGTGTTGCAAGATTTATTGCACATATCCACAGTGACGTGAAAACTGGTGGCAGAAAAAAAGGAAAAAAAAAATAGAGAAGGAAGATCCCACATGGGTGTCTTCATGGCAAGAGCAGGACAAAGGAGCCAGCTGAAGAGATGGTTAGCCATGGCTGCCATGTATGAAATCTAAGTTTTCCTTTGAGTAGTCGTAACATTGTCTTTTGTCCCTACAAAGTAAAAGCAATCAGTACATGCAGCAGTTGTTAAAATGTAATGCAAGTAATCTGGATGGGATATGCTGGCTTCTACCAGTGATGTCTGTTGCTTCTTAGTAAGCAGGAAGGAATAACTCATCATTATAATATTTACACCCCATTTTACAGTCTGTCTTAATGCTGGTTCCCAGAACCATAAAAAATCCTCAGGCTCTCAAGACAAAATTTCATATCATTGCTCTAATTTGCCTCGTTGAGAAATATAATGATGTGTCAACACAGTAACACAAATGTAATGCCTGCATTGCATACAAGATAGCTACTTAACGTCACTATCCACAGGGTTTTATGCGTAGTTTGAAGAGATAACTTTGCATCCATGTTGGCAGCTAGTAGTTAAAGTTACGTACATGCTTAGTCTCAGGGGCACATTTTCATCCCACGCTGTACTAGATTAATGCAGGTAATACAGACAAGAGTATGATGGATATAATCTACAGCACATACAGTCAGCTTGCAAAGAAAGGAAGATATTTTTTCTCAGGAAAGAAACTAATAGAGCCAGCTGATTTTAGCCTCATCCTGTGCAGGCTGTGCTTTGCCAGGGGACTGTGCTGCGGTGGCTGCAGTGTCACCTCCCGCCGGGAGCACACGGGAGGACCGGGAAGCTGTCAGCCAGCTGGGGGGTCTCTCGGGGAGCACGGCCCGCTGCACTTCAGCACGCGTGCGGGACTTCATCTCAGCCAGTGAAGCGCAGAAGCGCAAGGGGTATGGGCCACTACTCATCTGTTGCAGGTAAACAGAGCTGAAAGTAGGTCACTAAGATTTGAAGTTCCTCTGTGCAAAAGCGAATGAGAAAGACTTACAAAAAGGCTCAAGTAAGAGCTACAGGACAGACTGCCTGCTGTCTGCTAGGTCAGGCTCAAGGCAATGAAAACCCTATGGAAATGTGAGCAGCTTTTCAGCGGGCAAAGAGAAATAGCAACCACTATCTCTAAATCTTTATAGATCCTGGAAGTGTCTGGTTATGGTATGCTCCCGAGCGGGGCATGCAAAGAAAGTTTAATGTGTTTATACTCATCTATTTATAGAGAAACCCAATGTTACAGAGTGACCCAATGTGTAAAAATCTCTCATTGGATCTGAAAGTACCAGCTTGAGTCTCCACAGGAGAAGGAAAACACTCCAGGGAGGTCTTTGTACTGTCTCACAGATTTCTGTGCTCTGCAGTACATGTGCCTCTCAACAACTAACGACATGGTCACTCACATCAGGCCAGGACGTGCCAAGGACCTTACCCACTGCCTGTGAGCTGTACCGGGCAAGGACATCTTCGCACTGGAGCTGGGCAACTCAGAGAGGGATCTTTCACCCTTCCTGCTCCCAGTGGTACTGCAGGTCACGGGGGCTGACAGCCGGCCAGTCCTTCTGCAACAGGCTTCCTCCCAAAACACTGCCAGCTGAGTCACATCGTAATTCTACTGTTTCTGGCACTTCTGACTTGCCCAGGCAATAGCACAGCTGACCTGCAAGTCTAAGGATTTGCTCCCAACCAACACTTTCCATCTGATCTTCTGAGCAGAAGGTTGGGGGGGGTAAATTAATCATGCTGCAGCAGGACAGAAAGGAGCTTTTCTCCAGCAGGCAAAGGCAGACCTGCTCGCCACCTGTCAGCTCCCAATTAGAGTTAGATAAAATCCCCTGGCTCCAGTGTATGCTGAAACTATCAGTGGCTGATAGATTATAATTGCCATCAAATCTACAGTCTGGATTTAGTGATGGGGTTTTTTGATTGAAGAGTTCAACCACTAACTACGCTGGAGCAATGAGAGTGACTGAGGTAAGTCCCTGTTCAGCAGCCCTTGGGTTTTTAATCAGGAAAAGCAAAGCTCATCTGGAATCATTTAATATCCTTAAAACCTCTTTTGTCAATATATTCTCCTGCCTTTCTATCCCGTAATCAATCAAATCAGTCACCTGCACTCGATGCCTATGCTGTCCTTTTCTCAGGTGGTGAGGCTGAGGATCTTTCCTGGGTCCCCCACACCAAGTGGATACAAAAGCGAAATAGGCAACCTCTCTCATGCTTTGTGACACCTCTCTTTTACTTCTTTGACCCTCGCACAAAGCAGACCAAACCCTGTACTCACATAAGCTCATGTAAGTTTGACTACACTTGACACTGTTCTCCAATGCATGATCCATGGCTGTGCAAATTTCCTACGAGATGCAATTGCCCTGCCTTGGACTGTTTCTATTTCTGTGGCTGCTTTTTTTTCCCAGTCTAATAGCTAAGACTGCTTTTTGCCCCAGTGACAAACACCTTGTAAATAGGAAATAGAAGCATTTGCCCTCTTGAAATTGGAAAGAGAGGCCGCATTAACTTGACAGGTTCTAACTAATGGCCTCAGAAAAGGCATTAGTTGGAAATTAGTTTCCATTTCTACTGACCTGGGTGAATTTCAAAGTGCTAAACTCTTCATAGCAGCCTCCATATGCTCACCCATAGCTTGAGCCTTCAGTCCCCTCTGAGTATTGATTTTTGGCCCTAGAATATTTCTGTTCTGCACAAACATGTTAGCCAGCAACTGTTCAATACGGTGAGTTTTTATTCTTACAAATGCTGAATTTTGTAACAAGCTACAGAAACGTTTAAATCAGAGGGATGATCTTTGTACAATTGCAAATGTCTCCCTTTGTGGGTTTTTTGCTGTTTTTCAGGTTTCTTGCTCCTCCTGGCTTTTCTTAAGACAAGTGTTTCACATCTGGGCCTCAGCAAGTTTGTGGGCTATGCTAGTACAGTAAGGAATATTTTTTCTTCTTGAAGTGTAGCAGGCAGGAAAGAAAATACTACCAACAGCTATGGACCCCCTGAGGAGGCATAAGTACTATTGTGGGTAATTTTGCCTGGATAAATTTATTGAGAAGCAAAGGCAATGCCTAAATATCATTTTATTTGTACGTTGCTCATTTGAATAACATCAGTGTAAACATCCCTTTTACGTGAGCTTTTTTCTCCCTGCTGAGAGATTGACGGGGGGTCTAGGAGAGGCGGCAGGGAGCACCGTGGTGTGTCACACTGTGCGATGTTCAGGCCCACCAAGGGACCTTTCTCTTTCAGCACAGTATGTAGCAAAAAATATCACTATAATCATCACAGGGGAGTGAATAAGATAGAGCTGCCTTAGCCGGATCTTGAAAATCTGCATCCCCCACAACGCGCTAGTGGGAATCTCACAGCACAAACAGCGCAAATAGCACTTTTCAGCCCCGGTGCGAGTGTGCCATGCGGAGCCTGCTCCTGAAGAGACTGCTGGTGCTGAGCATACAGCAGGAGAGCATTTTCTAGGCACAAAGCTGGGCTGCCGCAGCATGCCTGATGCTTATGTCCGCAAAAGGCTTTCCAGGTTGACATAAGAGGCAAATGGACTTGGAATAGTTTCCTTTTCTCTCTGAACCCAACATCTTCAGCTGTGCCCCTGAAGTTTCACACACACCCCTTTTCCATTAAATCCCACCGCACACAGCATCTGTTTGTTCCTAGAAAGGTTGTTACCATGCAGGGGGCAAAACCCGACACAGCTGCAGTCATTCTTCACTGCTGTTAGCAGCGGCAATCATCTCCACTGTTATCTTTTCAATTTTTCCTTTCCCAGATGCAAAAGGAGCCCAATCCTGCAAGACAGCGAGAGTGTCCCTAGAGGGCTTGAGCACTTCCATTACTCATCCAGCTCATCTAGACAGATTTTTTTTATATTTCAGAAAATTTTTTTATATAAACAGAAAAAGCCACTTACTGTCGTTCTGCTGTGAGGATTCTCTCTGTTACTGGTGCAAATAACATGTTCAAACAAGGGCTTTCTCTCATATAGCCAGATTCTTATGATCTCACCTTGTAAAGAAATCATAATCCTTTGTCACAGTGACTGGTCTGCTGCCGTGGTAGCTATAACAATGTACATTTTACTCAAGAAAAAGCAACCTTCAGTAAACCTCAGAGGAGTAAAAGGTGCCTACACTGTTCAAGGAGGAAAAGACATGGCACAGACTCCTCAGAGCGGTCACTTTACTGCAGCATCCATTTGATTCTGGAAATTAAGGTCATGAACTGGGCAAAGTTAGAAGGATTAGAAATTTGCCAAAGAAGATGCTTTTTGGAAAAGAGACTGCTTTTGTGTTGTGTAAATCATCATTATCTCTCAGCGTAATAATTGTGAGATCAATAGTGCCATAGTAACCAGCAACGGGTAGTGTTCATGCTGCAGCCCGTTAAATGCTCTTAAGGTGTGTCCACACCAGTGCTTCAGTTCAGCTCAAGAACGCATATTGCAGCCACCCCTTTTCCTGCACTTTGGTTTACACCATGAAGTGGGTCTCAGTGGATGCAAACTGGATCCTTTCAAATAAAGGTTAGCTAAAGGATTCACTGGACCGTGCCTGTCCTTCCCCTCCATTCCCAGCACCAAAAGGACCAACACTATCTTCTGAAAGCGCCACTGGTGTCCCTAAATGTCCTTAGCCTGCCGAGGGGAACAGGGAAGTGGGACTGCAATCGTATTTCTGCCCTGCAGTTACTGGGGTCAAAGGGTACTCCAGTAAGCACACAGAGGGGAGGGACTGTCATTTGTCCTTTTTTTTTCTAAAGCTACTAACGTGTCCAGCGTATCATGTCTGTATCAGAAGGAGACAAGTCACACCTTCTTTCTCTGTCCTTGGACTATAAGAGAAACCTATGGACTGGCTCATGTATGGACATCTAAAACTAGGCCAGATAATTTCTATATTTTATGGCCAGACAATTTCTATCTTTTATGGCCAGACATGTGCAAAGACCAGAGGACAACCTGACTTGCCTTAATGTTTAGCCACACCTATGAATGAAACGTGTTTCTCTGGCAAAGACCGCAGGGTCTGATAGATGGGGACAACCACGGCCGCAGAGCCAATGCAGCCGAAGGTTGCCCCTGAAAACCTGGGGCTCCCTGCATCACAGGACTGGTAATGCCTGTACTAACCTCAGTTCTGACTCAGGTATGGTCTAGGAGGGGGTATGAGGTACCCTGACTGCAGGCTGACAGAAACTATATGAGCAGGAGGTTTCTAGTAGTCTTTAGTGCATTGCAGACAAGTTCTGCTGAGTGGAAGGGGCAGATTGATTCATAGCAGTCTTGAAAAGTATGTATTTCATGGTGAAGGTAAGTTAGCACTAAAGCCATTAGCTGGGCTCTGTCTGCTTCAAGTCATTACATGAAATAGGCTTGATTTGAAAAAATAACATTGTAGTGCAGCAGAAACCGTGGGCTACTCTGCCGAACGGCAGTTTGTGTTAGGAAAGTTGCCTTCCCAGCCGCTCGGTCAGTGCATGCCGGGAATGCTCCCTTGTTGTTCTGTGTTGGTTAGGACGACATGTTTAAATAGCAGAAAATGAAGTAGGTTTCATTTAAAGAAAACTGTGAGCATCTGCCACAAACCCTCCCAGCAATGCAGCACCACTCAGAAATGGCAAATTTACCCTGGATGTACTGGAGCAATTTTCTTCCTTCCCAGCCGCTCGGTCAGTGCATGCCGGGAATGCTCCCTTGTTGTTCTGTGTTGGTTAGGACGACATGTTTAAATAGCAGAAAATGAAGTAGGTTTCATTTAAAGAAAACTGTGAGCATCTGCCACAAACCCTCCCAGCAATGCAGCACCACTCAGAAATGGCAAATTTACCCTGGATGTACTGGAGCAATTTTCTTCCCTTTCCAAATATTTTCCTTTCAGATGTGTCGCTGCTGGTCTGGGCTCGCCTGCCCCGCTGCAGATTGCACCCACAGGAGTGTCTCAGGCTTTCCTCCCGACTGACGGACCATGCGGTGGCGGAGGCTTGGGCAGCTGGAGGCGCCGCCGCCAGCGAGGCTGCCTGCATGGGGACAGGGCAGAGCACCTCTACTGCCATGGAGAGCCTTCACACCGTCAGGTGTACCAGACGGTCATTTATTTTTCACCTAGTGCAATAGGCTGTCACGTACTTGTCTCAAGGTCACCGGTGTCCCACTCCACCTGATTCTTCTCATCAGAGGAGAGAGCTGAGGAATTCTGCTGTGATTAATAACCGTATCTATCCCCCTGGGCTTATTTTTTTCCCTCCGTTTTTAATTTTACATTCTGCTTACCAGCTGCTCTTGTTCATTAAAAAAACAAACCCTCTCTAGTTCTCATTAGCACCGTATGTTATTTGAGAAATGAACACACGATATGTTTAAAGGATTAGTCAAACCACGATAGGCAAAAAGATTGAAAGGCAAAAAGCTAAGGAGATGCACATTAGACTGCATCTTCTCGCTGCTACACATGCCCTCCACAGCTAAACCCAAACCAACATCCCCCCACAGTCCTCCCTCCCTGTTCCAGTAGTGCCTCCACAGCTGCAATGAAATCACAGCGATGCCTCTGGCTCCCACTAATTCCCCAGCAGAGATTTTTTTCCCCTCACTCCTTCTTCGGGGAAGTTACTAGTGACCCGAAACCGGTTTTCAAATGTGAGCCAAGAACTAGTGCTAATTGGAGACAGTTATTTCTAAAACACTTGCAAAGTTTCACAGGGCTGTTCTGAAGCATTCGGAAACCTGTGCAGCGCAAAACACAGCCAGCTGCTCTTTTCCGCTTTCCTTCTTACAACCCTCAGCATGTGATGTTTGAAGCACATTTTTTCTGAAATCTCTCTATCGTTCCACGTCCAAACATATTTATTTAATTTAAACTGTGAACACAGATAATCAGTTTTCTTTGGGACATAATAAGGCAAAAAGTCTAACCTATTTCTTTTCTCCAAGAGCTTCTATCATGAAACAAATCCTGTTCCACTATTTATAAATTCAGTCCCCATCCTGACATCCTGATTGGTAAAGGAGAATATAAACAGCCCAGAATTTGGCTTGTCTTAATGCCTCTGCACTTCTTCTGAGAGTGTGACATCTCATCTGATGTGCGTTACCTCCAGCAGCACACGATCCCTTTGCAAAATGAACGTGTCCAGATTTCTTAGCCAATCTATTACCATCAGACCCAGAAGCAACAGAGCTGCTGACAGACACTTTTACAGCACCAGCACTGAAATTAATTGTTTAATGCAGATCCGCAAATGGGTATGCTGAGAGGAATGAAAATCCATGTATTTATATATAGATTTATAGAGAAATTTTCAAATGAAAATCCATGTATTTCCTCTGGCAATTGAACTTGTAATGTGAACAGCATTGCCGACGATGGTCCTTTGTTTATTGTTTTTCCATAGGAAAAAAACAGCAAGCCATTAATAGTCTGAGAAGAGACTTCTTGCCCAGAGGATACAGGGAAGAGGAATGGCTCTAAGTGGATCTTCTGCAGCAGAAAATCTTGTTTAGAATAATAACAAAAACTTGCAGTTTCTCCTGAGAGTCTGAGTGTATGCTGGAGGTGGGTTATTTTCGTTTTCCCTGAAGCACACCTGGAAAAAAACTGAAGCACATAAGTCACTAAAGATAATGCATGAAAATGTTAAAAAGGCAGGAAAAAATCCAATTCCTCTGATCACTCACTCAGCATGCCGCACGGAGGACTTCTTACAATCCATTACAGGAAATTTAAGTAGTAGATGGATTGCAATAGTTCAGGGGACTGGACAAAAACACTAAGGGAGAAATAGCTTGCAGTGGGTGCAGCATGATTAATAAGGTGTTCATACTGGGCATGGGGGGAAATATAATATTTGGATTTAATGGTCTATAGCATCAAATCTTACTAAGGTTCACATAAAAAATATTTAATAGCTGGCTTGGTTGATGTGAGGGAAAGCTGCAAGTGCAATTTAATTGTATTCAAAATATTTCAGACCATGTAGTTAATTTCTTAGGTGCATGATTTGTTCTTTATTGTTCCTATTACTCTCAGCAAGGTTTCGCTACCCCTGCTCCAGCCCAAGGGTGTGGATAGAGACCTCTGACTCCTGCAGCTGGCAATGGGTGCAGAAGCCACGTGGACATACAGCTGCAACCAGGCTCCCCGGTTTGCCTGGAGCAGGCACCCCAGGGCTGTGCTGTACGTCCAACCACCCGCTCCTGCTCCTGCCTCCTCCCGTGCATCCTGGGGAGCCAAACCCCCCGAACATCACTCTCACCAGCTTGAGCCCCAGCATTGCCCATGGCTCCAGCTGAGCTCTGTGGGTGCTCTGGGCTAGCTAATATTTTCATCATGAGCAGCAAGGACATGTATACTTTGCATAATTACTCCTCTTGCTAAAAGGATTGCTGCTTACAACTTTTATGTGGTGACGGTAGTTGTTTTTTTAAAACAAACATATTTAGGGCTTGAGATTTAAAGATTTTAATTTGATCTATTTTGGGGGAATTGATTAATAATTTGAAGAATGTGTTGAATAATTACAGCATCAAAACCAGATGTGGTTGACTTACAGCTCTCATTTAGCACTGAGAGATCTGCCTGCCCTCTGTTACTCTCAAAAGTGCATCTGGTGGTTCTCCCCTGGGCATCATCTCCTGCGATGCAAAAGAAAGTCTGAGTTTTAATTTTTTTGTTTCTCAAATCAGATTTTCAGGCCCAGATTCTCAAGGGTATCTAAGAATGGGTAACTCCCTTCTGGACCAGTGGGGACAGGGAGTCTATGTTTTGTACAGCCGAGGCTCAGCATTTTATGAGAAGTCTAAGTTCCTGAGCAGTTGTCAATTAAAGTAGCTTCTTTGCCTTCTCTTCTCTTCTCTTCTCTTCTCTTCTCTTCTCTTCTCTTCTCTTCTCTCCTCTCTCTTCTCTTCTCTTCTCTTCTCTCCTCTCCTCTTCTCTCCTCTCCTCTCTTCCCTTCCCTTCCCTTCCTTTCCCTTCCCATCCCTTCCCTTCCCTCCCCTTCCCTCCCCTTTCCCTTCCCATCCCTTCCCTTCGCTCCCCTTCCCTCCCCTTCCCTCCCCTTCTTAAAGCATTTCCTAAAACACATTTCTTCAGCATTTCCTAAAACACAAAGCTATTGGAAAATACAAAGCTTTTCACACAACCATTTCACTCTCCCAGGAGAATGAAACCTGCACCATGGTGCATTTCCAGACAGGTCTCAGAGAAATTTTTCCTTTGTACATCTTTGTAAAAGGAAGGGTGCTTAGGATGAAATTAGCAATGAAAGGCACCAAGTATACCAAAGCAGTACAAAAATCCGATATCAGAACCATGATTAAATACCACTATTACCTTGTGTCAGCAAATTTACAGGAGTTTGTAAATTAAGCTGGTGTGGCTGTAATTACTGAGGAACTGTTCTGTCTTCTTAAAATGTTCTTTCAAATTGACATGAGCCCATTTGGAAGTAATATGATTCAGCACCAAGATACTGCTTCTTCCAGGGGCTGCTGGGCTCCGAGGTGGTTTGGGGTCTTTTTAAAACCCATCCTCTTCTCAGATGGCAAAGGTGAGGATTTAGTGTGGATTTCTGCTGTGATTCTTACACAATTGCAAGCATCCAAGCAAGACTGCAAGATGCTGTTATGACTCCATTTGTAGGACACTGATGGAGAGAAGGCATTAGCATGTGAAATCATTCATTCTCTGTGTAACTGATGAGCAGAGTGCGTCTTGGCATCCATACTAACAGACCAGTTCAGTATAACACTGGCAGTTTATTTTCTGAACTTGCGGCTTGGGTCACCCAAAATCCTTGGCTGATTTTCTTTAAAAAATAAAGAGAAAACTTAGGTTTTCTCCAGAGAATGTCAGACCATTTCAAACGGGTTTGTTCATTATGGCCCTACAAATTTTGATATTTATTTCTTATACTTAAATTACTGCATACATCTTGTCAGTGGGAAAACTAAGGCAAGCATCAAATGAATATCTGAATGCATGGATTTGTCTCTTCGCACAGTTAATTTAAGTCCTTACCTGGATTTGGTATTGCAGAGGAACCACTGGCATAAAGCTGAAACTAGTTTATTCAACTAGGATACAGGTTAATGCTGGGATGAATGCAAATGTAAGGTCTCAAATACCGAGAGTGCTCCTGTGTCCCTCCTGTAAATCCCTGCCGACCTCCCTCGCAAGGCATGGGCAAGGCAGTGCCCCTGCCTTTGCCTGGCACAGAGCTCAGCACAGAGAGTCGCAAGGTCGGGGACAGCAGGCAGGGGTAGGGGAGGCACCACAAATGCGGTACGAATGTTTGTGGTATGCCAGCATCACCTGCATTAGCTGCGTGCTAAAAACATGATGTATTCATGTCCCAGAGAATAGCTGGTTTATATCTTAACCTGGAATATGGTACAGTGACCTTGGTTTCAGCCTACCTCTGATTAGGCTGCCCTATTTTCTGCATCTCCCACTCAAACCATTTCTTGGTATAAGCAGGTATTTTTTGGATGAGTGTTTGTAAAAGACATACTTGGCACATGATGGTTATTTTTTTCTGGAAAATGGCAGCTCCGACAGCAAGTCTTCCTTCTGAAAAAATGGACCAGCCTGTCTATTGACACCTCAGTGGGACTGATTTAATTTGATAACTAGATTTTGCATTTCTGTGACTCCCGTAGGAGTCCAGCTCAGTGCAGCGACAGGCAGCGTACCTAACCAGCCTTTCTGCATGTCCCTCTGCTTGATGTGCTTGTCTAAATTGGGGAGTTTCAAAAAGCAATCGATGACTGCTGCAAGGCGAAATGAGTTCCTAATCCTTTCACTCATTGATCCAGAGAGTTTAAGCCCCTTAGGGAACAGCGGGTTCCCTCACCTCACCACAGGTGTCTCAGCTACTACGCGATATTCTTGTGGTCCTCCTCAAGACTAACAATCGGTGTTTGACCAGAGTCTTCCAGAGGAGTGTCCTCCTGTTGCTGGGTCCTCAGGAGGCAAAAAGCCTGCTCCTTCCCTGACTGCCTGCTCTAATAGCTACTCGTGCCAAGTTAAAATTAGAGCCTTATTTTTCCTTACTCGAATTTTCCTTCTTCAGCATCCAACCACTGGATCTCATTATACCTTCCTCCGCCTGAGCTTAACAAGCCATTTGCTAACTGATATTTTCTTCCTGCCAAGATTTTCCAGGTCACAACCAAATGTTGTTTCGGTAAGTACATGCTGTTACAATCTGTGGACAGGGTAATGGCTGGTAAAACACCCGCAACCAAGGAGCAGAGCTGTGAAACACAGGCAGAGTAACACAGAATATTTTGGTTGCTCCACATCTTCATCTCTGGTATGGGGGCCATGCCTTGACGTCTGACCGATGGCAGGGATCTTCCTGTTGGCCTCCATGTACAGGGAGGTCTGAGTAGAGCAGGTCGCACAAAAGGTGAAGAGCAAAGGCGAAGAGCGGCAGGGCGGCAGGTGGGTGACACTGCAGCGGGGCGGGAGAGCAGCCTCCTCGCAGGCCCGCGGGGTAGCAGTGAGGTACGGCGGCCAGAGCTCGCTGGAGGAGCAAGAAGGGCAGGGGCATGGTTGTACACACAGTGGAGACTGACAGCAGATACCGAATGTTAATGCAGATCTCCCTTGCTAGTGTTTTCAGCTGGAATGACCAGAAGGGAAGCTGGATCTTCATTTACGGGAGAAAGGGCCGAGAAGTGCAGCGCAGAGCAGAGCACTCTGCGTACGAATGAGAGGTAAGTGATGGTGCATTTTGCAGAGCTGGGCATAGAGCACAGTCCATAAAATCCTTGCTTAGTGCTTATCAGGCCCTATCATGTCCAAATCAGGCATTTCCATACAATTTGCGCTCCTTCAGCCTTTTTCCTCCAGTCATATATTACAGGCTTTTTCACATCAGCATCCTTCTGCAAAGGAGCTCTGTATCAGTAGCCAGACAGCGATAGCGATCTGCAGAATGTCACCACCGATCAGAAGCAGCTGCTGAATTGGATTGATGGTTTCATCAGTTGATGCCCTGTTTGGTTTCATGTTTCACCCTGGGCACACAGCTCCATCCTGCATATGTTCCTCTTTATTATGTCTTCTTCTTGTGACTGTACCTTAGTAGCACTGGAGCTTCTTGGCCGCATGGGGACAACACAACCCAGACTCCTGCATCACTCGGACATCATGTAGAGTGCATGCAGATACACAAATAGAAATAAAAAGCCGTTGTTTGTTTTCACCTAATACAATAAACCCAAGTAAAATCCAAAAAGAAATAGGACCTAAAGGAGTGTATTTCCTGAGAAGAGTTACTAGATCTTACTAAGACTGGCTTTTAGTCGAGACAGAATTTCCCAATCCTCTAAATACAGACCCGTGAAATGACCCTGCAGCTACCAGCAATATAAAACATGTTTGTGGCCAATACCCAGAAGAAATTGTTGCAATACTTCCCTAGGTATTGTTTAACTGGTGAGCCTGGCAGGATCACTGGTGCAGGGATTATGGGCCATGTAAATTGTCGGTGCCTGTCGCGTGCTTCATGCTATGAGATAAAACAAAGCAAACAATTTCAGAACAGGTCAGGGTTTTTGAAGCATGCTCTGTTTGCACACTGGGTTTGTACACCCTCTTTCAGGATCTCCCAGCCCCAGCTGGAAGTATGCTAGAGAGGAATCTTGCTCTGGGCTGGAAAGTTAGATACTTGCTGCTTATCTCCTGTCGATTTAAACAGCCAGCATGTTACGCACTGACAAGGCCGCTCATAGGTCACAATTGTGCTCCAGCAGTCAGAGTCACTGCTGACAGATGAATCAGTGCGCAGTGAGACAGCTGTTGACATCGGGGATCCAATGCTCATCTCTTCAAAATGCCGGTGAGTTGGGGTGGAGGCAACAATCTGGCAGAGTCAACACATCACAGAGATGCTCCTGCAGGTAAGGCTGATTTTCAGGAGGTTTCTTCTCCTTCCCAGCAACACATTTGAATGACCTAGAATGGTTCACAAAGAAGAACAGAAAAGGAGGAAATATCCCAAACTGGGTAATTCTACATTTACTTGCAGAAAAGGCAGATAGGCAGAGTGGAAGGAGAGGACCATGGAGCTCAAAGGATCTTTATCTTTATCCCAGTTCTCCCACTGATCTGTAATTCATGTTAGCCAAATCACTGTGATGCATTTTTGTTTTATCTGTTGACAATATCTGTTGACAGGAACTACCTGTCCCTTTACCAGGCAATGTGACATGGATCTTATTTGCGCTCCTGGACATTCAGTAAGTAACAAGTAACAAGTAATACTACTTACCTAGTTAGTCCAGTTAATGTGTGAAAGAGTTATTTTTCAGAGCTGCCCCTCTCATCGGCTCCAATGGTACCCAGCACTAAAAATCTTCATGTGAACATTTAAAAAAGAAGCTGATAACACTGCTGAAGGCGTCTATTAAAATCATAACCACAGAAAAATACAGCAGTAGGAGAAAACCTCATCATCCTTCTTAGAGACAAGTCACTAAACAAACGAACAAATGAGACTTGAAATACGACTAAAGCTTCCTACCCCATTGGAAAAAGCAAGAGTAAGAGCAGGAAGGATCCAGAAGCTTCTGAAACGAGGTCTTCTGTAGAAGAAAGTTGGGCATATACTAGGCAGCATGCAACCAGTCTGTGCCACATTGCATTTTGAATTGCATTATTTGGTCTCCCAGGCAACTAATCTTGAATTTAGTTGGGGTCCTTCCAGAGAGTCTACAAATAAAGGGGAGTATAATGCAGTTATTAAGGAATATAATATTCCAATTCTTATTCTGGGTGAGAAATAAGCTATAGTTAATTATTACAAAGCTTCTGGATTACTTGTAATGTCAAAGGAGAAAACATTTGCATGTCACTGCAACAGGTTTGCTCTAGCAAAAGCGAAGAGATGCTGCAGACTGTAACTACGATATGCGTCACCCCCATCTCAGCAGTCATCCTCTCAAGAAAACACGTCCCAATCATTCAATAGCTCAAAACTTCACTATTTTAATCCCCATTATCCAATCCAGAATTTGCACACAGATCCAAAGGAGTCTGTG
This sequence comes from Fulmarus glacialis, assembly GCF_000690835.1. Taxonomy (NCBI): domain Eukaryota; kingdom Metazoa; phylum Chordata; class Aves; order Procellariiformes; family Procellariidae; genus Fulmarus; species Fulmarus glacialis. The sequence continues at coordinate 27,054 of NW_009221340.1, read as the reverse complement.
TTTTCTGTGAATATCCATCCATCTTGGTGAGGCAGGAGGTCATGTATGCAGACTGTGGGTTGTTATCTGATCAATATAATCTGTTTATGTGTCATGATGACATTCAGATTCAGCAAAATCATAAATTCCTGTAAAAGAGAGAAAGAGAGAGAAAAATTTCTATCATGGTTGTAAAGACATAGCAAGCGTTACCTGACTCCCAGGTTGCCTATCAAAATCAGCTAACAGCTCTGAGGGGTATGACCAACCCATCTCACTCATTTCACTTTCATTACACTGAAGTATCAGTTTGAAAGGTCAGTCCTGAGAATTTGATGCCAGCAATTAACTAGCTTAATGCCAGTCATGCCACACAGGGAAGAAAGGGAGCAGGAGTAAAGGACAAAGGGAATCAGATCTGGACAATAATACAAAGTTTTACCATCACAACTGGCTTTTGGTGGCCAGGCAATAGGCATTTTTGACTATCAGTGCCAGAAGTCTGAAAACTGCCATCAACAAATTTAAGCCAATTAGCTTAGTGATACCAACGCCCTGCCAAGACAGACTCCCTTCCCTGTCCCCACCCCATGCCTGCATGGATGCAGAAAAGGCCCTCTGGTAAAAACAACCCTTAGATGCTGTCTTCCAAGTCTGTGATAGACAGAAGCAGTGCAAACTGACGCATGGGTATGCCTGGAGCACCCGCACACTTCCTCCGTTGCGTTCCTGTTGGTGAAAGGTAGGCGCCTGAATGTTATCAAGGGCCTGAGTCAAAGTCATTAGCTCTTGACCATATAACAAGTCAAAGCAGAAACCGTGGTACTTCAAGGTCCGTGCTGATACGTTAGGTGTTATATCATCTTGCAACAATGGCAGCTTTCCAACATATTTCTTTATGTAAAATTCCCATTGATGTCTTGGCAAAGGACAAAAAGGATCTTCTTCCTTTCCTTTATGCTCAACAGAGTCAAGAGTTAGGCTTTTTAAAAACCAAGTCATTTATTAATTAATTACAGAGGAAACACTGGAGAAAATACAGCCACAGAAATCTCCATAGCAAGAAGAAAGAAGAAGAGTTTGCCATATCTAATACAGCTGTAGGTGAGCTGTCAACACTGCAATCACTCTCATTTTTGACATAATAAATATTAATATATTACCTGCCTCCAGTTGTCCTTGAAGGAGTAACTGTAAAAGGAAAATAGGCAAACAGGAACAGACACCTTCAAGTATCTGGCCTGCAATATAAAATTCTCTTTGTATCAAAATAAAATGCAGTTGCAAAATAAGCATTAAAATTGCCTCAGTCTCACTGACAGGACAAATAAGTGCACAGGGGTGAAATACTCATAGAAAACATTGTCCCATAATGTGTGTGATGAGTCAACCTTCACTGCACAATGGCAGCTTAACACCTATTGAGATCATGTGATTATTCAAAATGTCAATGACAATTAGAAATCCTGATATTAGATCAGAATTTGATAAATATCTTACCCAGAGAAATCAGTATTTTGGCACAGACACTGAGCTGGCATACATATACCAAAGCTACTGCTTTGTGCTAGGATTGGAGCAGCACTTGGAAGCTCCAAGGAAGCCAGAACAACACTATGGAACAAATATCCCCATAGGATTTCATTCTTCTCAGCTATCTGTAGGCACTTGAAAGCCAGGTAACTAGTCTGGGCTCCATCTGTAGACACAGGAGACAGTGTTCAAAGTAGTGGGACTGAACTATCACATGGAGGCAACAGTGTCTCAATGAAGGAGAGAGAAACCTAGACACCTGGTTTTGACTGAGCATCATTTGCAGTTGGACTAGATGATTGTTGTAGGTCCCTTCCTACTGAACTATTCTATTCTATTATATTCTAATCTATTTTATTATATTCTATTAACTTGTATGTGGCTATGGCTAGGTGAAATGAATCCTGCAGGTCTTTAGTCGAGCTTGAGTCTGTCAACTAGCTGTTGACATGTCGTAATACTCCCGCAGTCAATATTCCTGCTTCGCACGGGCTGGAGAGCCAAACATTTGCCCAGCTTTGGAGGGAGGCTGAGGGGAAGCATGTGTGAGGCAGCATGAGCTTCTGAAGTGGCGTTTGTCACTTCTGATGAGCTTCCTGCTGCTGTGGCTTTGCTCCTAGTGGGACAGGACTTACCTAATATGAAGCTAAGCTGGCCACATCTCCGTGAGCTGCAGGTATCTCAAAGGCACCATTATATATGTTCCCACTGTGAGAAACCATCCTGATCTCAAATAGCCTAGAGTCAACACAGGAAAAACATGGACAGGCGTTGGGGGGAAGCAAGGTAATTTGTTTTATGGTATCCAGCAAATCAGTGGAAGAAATTATGGCATAAAAGCTGAATCCTCCTGCAGGCAAAACAGGAGTGAACAGGCAATTATAGTTTAACCTCCCTGGTTACCCATGTTTTTCTCAAGGAAAGCCTGACTCATTTTCGCATAGGTATTTATAACATGCAGTCTGTTTATAATTGTCCTTTGAGGGACTAAGCTTCACGAGATGAATAAGGAACAGTAATACAATGATGTCATTTAATTTTAGAGTATATTTCATATAGACACATGACAAGTGTCCTGTTTCCATTAGCCCTGGAAGCTGTGTCCTTGATTTCAACACTGGCAGTGATGCTGCAGGAGCAGCAGCAGACTGGCAGTGCTACGGAGAGCCAGGCTCTCTGCTGTACCTAGAGGGATGCACCAGCCTGGCGAAACTGCGCTGCCTGCCAGCATCCCCTCTGAATGCAGGTAAATGCAGGCCACAGCCAGGGACTCTGATGGCTTTGCGAGATGTCTGGTGAAAAGTATCTCAGAGACATGGCCTTATGAACCTTTCCCCCAATTTCTGCTACACAGCATTAAATAAGAGGAGCCACTGTCATATGGGATAAATACCCAAATTAAACAAGGAGCAGAGAGCTCAGCAGAAAGAAAGTGCTTCTCTAGCATCACTGCAAGGACATGCCACCTCCTGGGATGTGAGAGAAAAGAAAAAGCATCAAAAAACTCCATAAGCAGCAGTTAAATCCTTACTAAATACCGTGCATACCAAGATGCAAATGCCACTGACTCTCTCCTGAGTTTTAGAGCTACCTCCTAGGAAAAAGCTATTAATCAGGGTAAGTTGCAAGTCGGAGCTCATCCTTGGGCTGATCCAAATGGCTAAGGATGGATGGCACTTCATCTCATCTAGAGGTAAGGTGATGCCACCAGCCCTCCCAAGTCATAGGACTGCAGGGACATTCAAGATTGGATGAGGAGTGCTGGTCAGGACCCTTAGATGTGAAAAGAGTTGAACAACAAGGGAAATTCTTGATCCATCTTAGAAAGGAAGATCACTGTCCCTACTACTGAGATCAAAACAGACCCCTCACTACCTCCAGCACTTTTCAGCTTCCTTAAAACCCATAGACACTGGGGCACACAGAACATATCAAGTACTTCCAGAGCACTAAGGATGTATACTTTCCTTCTTTGTAGCAACAACAACCACAAAGTCCAATCTCTGCTTGTATTGAAGGACAAAGGTCCCTAGAAGTCCAACATCTTGGGAAAGAGATGTTCAGAGCTATATGCCAGCAGCCTAGATGACTATTTACTGTGTTGTTGTGGCTTGAAGTGAATATTGCTTTTATGACCAACTTTTGATTTGTCACCAAGTGCCTCTCTGCTGACTGCCCGTGAGCCAAGAGCCAGCTTTGGATTAAAGCTTGGTTTGGGGATGCTTTAAAGCTTGGATATCTCCTCTCTCTACTTTATTAAGCAGGTTCCTCGAGCTCTTTCTGTCAGTCACCGTGAAGGCACTAAGTGCGGTGTCAAATTCAGCAGAGCTTTCCTACAGCATTTTTATCCTGTAGACCCTGCGAATCACCTCGAGGCAATCTACAAAAGAAGCACTGCTTAGTGTATTGCCAGTCCTTTTAAGCACTCGCAGAAAAGGAATCATTTACCATCACTGGAGTTTGAGGTGTGCCATCCCTGTGCTCTCTCACCCTGTACCCTCTTCAATCTCCCCCTCAGAGCCCTGAGTCATCAAGATGCTTGCTGTGTGCCAATGCAGGCAACAGCCCAGCCGTTATCACTGTGTGGAGCACGAGGGCTGTAAGATACGTGCATACTCACCCAGGTACTGCAAGGGAAAAAAGTCTCCAAACTTTCTGCATGCTATTGCACATTTTAAGAAATAAGACTGAAGGAAAAAGTATTTTATGCATTTCTGGGTAAGTCTACCTACTATTCTTAGCCCCTTCTCTTCCTAGTATAACTATAACAGGGAATTCAGCACAACTGACCCTGGCTGAGTCAGGGGAGAGGAGCTAACTGGGAACACAGCAGTTTGTACCAATGCTAGCAGGCAGCTCTGGGAAGAGTTGTACCTGCTTGTGCTGCCCTTGCAGCTTTGTACCCTGTGTTATCCCAAAAAACTTGCTGTGCACAAAGTTATCATGGAGTCTTAGGTGAATAAATGGAGATAAATGCATGGATTCCTCCACCTCTCTTTGGGCTTTGGTCACCATCTCCTGGCATCCCAGTATAAAGCCCTACTTACTAGGTTAGCAAGCCTCCTGGTACAGTTCTTGTCCCACTTTGTCAGATGGATCCTGTCTTTCCCTCTGCTGTCCTCATTCCTCAAAGAAAGTTATCAGAGCTTAAGCCCTGTATTGGATACTGGCTGCATAACTGAAAGTTGACCCACAGGATGCAACCACTTTGACCTGAGCTTCTCCCATCCACCATCAGGACTGGGAAGAACCCCTCCTTGGGCCCCATGGCCTTGGCCCTTACCATCAAGGCCCTGTAACCACTCTTGATATACTGAAGGTCTTTCCAGAAAATCGCTTGTGTCTGTATGGATGAGCAAGCCAGAGTAGTAGTCTGAGGGCTGGATAAGTCTTGAGTACACCCCATATTACAGCCCTGGTCAAACAACAAACCTCCAGAGACATCTAGCCTGGCAGGCCAAGGGTGCCTCTGTCACCCACAGGAGGGAGTCTCCCACCACTGCCACCCACAGCTTCCTGGCTCCAGAGTATGGATCAGGCTCAACCAGCCCAGACACCTCCCCCAACACAACCTGCTGAGCTCACCTGTTGAGGTCCTGCACCTCCGCAGGTGATGAAGGAGCCTTCGTCCTGTTGCAATAGCTTACAGGCATCCAGTTGTCCCCTACCGTGTGAGTCCCCATCCTCCACCTGCTCAGGGATTGCTCTTTGCCATGCCTCCTTCTATGCAACACAGGGCTTGGGGTCTTGCCTCCTGATGGGCTGGGTGTCATCCCCTGATGAAGGAGGGCAGCTCCAACAAGGACTGCTCACCCCTCTCCTTCTCTCCCTGAGCCAGGAGCATGTAAGGGACAGTCCCTCTCCCTGCCCCTCTGCTCTGCCCCAAGAAAAGCATGTGGGATGGCCAGTGAGCTGGGGAAGGATTTTCCTCCATGGAAGCAGAGGGTCCCCAGAGCGGCTGGTGCTCCGCCGCGTGGGCCCCCCCCCAGCCAGTCTGGCTTCCGCCCAGCTGGGAAGGCATCGAGTTCACTCACAGGAACGAAATGAGAGCTGACAACTGCACCGTGCTCCCACGTGGAGGGGAGCTGAATGCGGAGTCTGGGAGATTTGTGTCCGCCTCTGATACCCGCCTGGCTCCTCGCTGTGGACTAGACCATCTGCTCTGCGGCAGGGACAGCATGCACAGTAAGCACCCGGTGTCTGGAGGGCTGCAACCAAGCCATCAGTTCCCATCAACACCCATTGGTCATCCACAGCCAGCAGCCCCGAACGAGCTCCTTGGGAGATTTCTCTTTCTCTGACTGGGATATATCACCTAACACCAAGCTGGAAGAGCTGCATTTTCCCCTTTAAACAGAGAAAGAACAGGGTTAGGTTATTGCTAAATCTCAGATGCTGTTCCTGTAACAGGAGCAGAAGACAAGGACATTGCCACTCATGACCACATGCCACACACGGACTACAGGTTCCAGGTGTCCATATTCACTCAGGTATATTCCACCTGAAGGCACTGCAGTTCAGATATCTGTCATTCATAATAGTTTTAGCAAGCAAATTTAGCCCATTCTAACAAAGCATCTGCTCATGTTTAATTTTAAGTGTTGAAAGTAACAGGACTCTTCACGCACCTACGTTAAGCCTATACTCAGTTGCTTAACTGAATTGCAGCAGCATTGTATATTTAAAACCTCAGAAAAAAGGAACTTTATACAGTACTAATTATATGAATCGTAATAGTTTCATCTGGATTTTGTAGAGTTTCAGCTCACTCTGCTCACATTCCTGAATAGAGTAAAACAGCAGGCAGGGTTAGATACAGATCTTTGATAAGCCATCCTCACCTCAGCCTGGTCCCTATATTTTCTAAGAACCGCTGGGCTAGCTGCTCGAAAGGACCCTCTTAATCATTCCAGAAGGAAATGCTTATTTCCAGGCTTAACTTTTATGAGCTAGCCCATTCAGATTGGGAAAAAATTCTGAATTCACAGGATCATACTTCCAGCTCCTCTAGATTGGTATTGATAGGTATTGGCTATTGATAAGTATCACAAAATTTTTGCATGCACTGAACTAAGGTTAGTTTGTGTGCTTTAGAGTTGCTTAAAATATTGTTTAAAATATTGTAACTATTTTTAAAATTCAAAGTCAAGAGAAATCAAGTCCACATAACTCTTATGGCTTTATATACAGAACAATGAATCATATAGACACTGAAGGAGTTAAATTTATATTGGCAATAAAAGGAACAATAACAACAGACTGCATATACCTGCAAGGTAACAATATACATAGAAAACAATATATATAGTCTCAGAAGCAAAAGAGTTATTCAGAGCCTCAAGACAAGAAGTAGTAGAAGAAAGCTAAACAAGGAAAAGTTGAGGTAAAATACGAGGGTTTTTTTTTTCCGTAAGTACAAATAAGCAGAAGAGCAAAATTTTGCAGGAAAATAAGGCATTTTTGATGGCAGATAGGGTTCAGTCATTATGATAAAGTGTTATGGGCACTCTCAGATTTTCATGGCACTTGAAGTCCATTGTGGGGCCTCACTATAAATAGACAAGTCATCCTTTCACTGAATGAGGACAGCAGGGTTTATTCAGGTAAGTGCCACGCTCACATTCTGTTTCTCATTGCAGTCCAAAGCTCCCACTCCTTAAAGCCCCCAGATCCTCCTTCCCTGGCCCACCCAGCTGTTAATGGACCCCCTGTAGCCCACCTGCAATGCAGCCTCTGTGAAACAGCAGCTACCTCATGTGGCATTTATTGTACCTAACACAGAACTAATTGCACTTATTGTATCCGAAAAACCAACATGGCAAATAATTAGTGTTCCCTAGGCACAGCTAGAGGGAGATAGCAGCAATGGGAGCAGCCCTGTATCTAGTCTGCTTATGGACATTCAGAAAAGTGCAGCCACAGCCTAATGCTGTCTCAGTTAAATGCTCTTCTCACTGCAATGGATAAAAAAAGCCTGATTTCAAATAAAAAGATGCTCATATCTTCTTATTATTGACCTCTAGCAGGCCTTGAGCACCTGGTCAAAGTAGTGCTCCTGCTCAAAGCTGTAAATACCTTAAACCTCCAGACTAGCAATGATAGAATCATCCACACAAGGTGACAGAGAAAGACAGGCTGCTTCCTCCAGCAGATTAGCGTGCAGGGCTGGTGACTGAACAGGAGACTGAGCCACGATACACCAACTGCAATTTGAGCACCAAAAGGAGAGCCTAAAGTCAGTGTGGCGAAGAAGGACCGTGGCAGAAGCGACTTCTTGAGATATCAGAAATCAAAGTATTTGACCAAAAGTCAAAGAATGTTTCCCTCACCTTGAATGAAATTGGAGAGCAATAGGGATGACAACTTATAGCACAGAAATGATCAGTGGATCAAGAACACGGTCCATGAAAATGGAGAGGGACTTTCTGCTCAGAGATGGTGAGTTGTCTGAAATACCTACTTGAGTAGACACCGAAGGCCTTTCAAGCTCCTTCCTTGCGACTGTGCCTGTACCAGCAGTCTCAGGACCCAGCCACAGCAAACAGCACCTCACAGCCCCCCCCACCACAGCAGCCATCCCCTAGTGCAAGGGAGGTGGACTGAAAAAGCACTTACATGAATGCAGCTTCTGCATGAACGCAGTCCCTTCCCTCCTCCTCTCCATTTTGTATTTCCCTTCTTGATCACCGTACCCTGCTCAGACCTTGCTTCTGCCCTTGCAGGACAAGGCCCCCGCTCCCACACTGCACACTTACCCTTTCTGCGCCTGCAGCCTCGGGCTTTTCTGCTTCTGCTTCCACCGCGTCCCCTTGCTGTTGTCACCGTTGGCTCTGAATGTGGCCAGGGGTCTATCTATGCCAAAGAAACACTCGACAGAGGCAATCATCAAGTAGCTCTTCAGTATACTGGAGATGGCCGGAAGGGGTCATTATACTTGGGGGTTTGAGAGAATTGCAGCTGCATCAAAGAAAGAATCTTCAATTTCTAGCAGACTGTGCTACAGCTGGCAGAAGGTACCTCAATATTGCCAGAATTCCCCCCACCCCCGACAGGAGTACCTGAATATATCTGCTACAAGAAACAGAACCCAACTGAGTATGAATGGACTTTTAAAACAGTGCACAACTATCTCACTTTTGTTTCCCTTAATCATGTCTCATGGGATGGGGACTTCTTCCTCCAGGAACCTCCCATGAGCCTCCGAAAGGGTGAGTGAAGGGACGATGCAGTGTCCAGTGAGCACACTCCCTGGTCTGAGTGCACAAACCCAGAGACATGATATTCCCAGAGATCCTTCTGGTGCAACACGGTCTCACAGTCCACCACGGGAGTCAGCACCAACAGGACACCTTGACCACTGCCGGGAGCTGGGAGACAGAATGGGAGTCCCACTGCACAGCCTGATCTGTTTTCTAAATTCCATTATTCTCATACACAGTACTTTTAGAATTTTTTTCAGTATTTTATGCTGTGGACTTTCCCTATTTTTAACCCAGGTTTTACCCATAGGATGGGATTTGCCTGAGCAAGGATAATTGCTACCTGCTTCTTGCTACAGGCAGCATCAAGCTCAACATTTCTTGGCCTCACATATTTGCAGACCATCTATGAAAACTCTGTTGGGTATGAACTCCGCATGAAGCCTTCTTGTGACAGATTAGTTACTAATATGCAGGGACTCAATAACAACCATACAGAAGTGTAAGGAGAGTGGGAAGTCTTCATGGCAAATGGTTCAGAATCTCAAAGTTCAGTCAAACCACCTTGCTAAATCAGCTTCAAAATACAGAAATTCTTGTTAATGTATCCAGCAACAGCAATGCAGCAAATCTTACCGTAAACAATAATTCAAATCTGTTTAGATGAGATCACTGGTGTTTTTGTGCTCTAACAGTGAGAAAAAAAAGGTGTAAAATGTTTCCATCCAGAATCAGTCTTCTGTGCACCGTATTAGCAATGCCAGGAAAAATTATATAGGAACTTTCTTTAACTTCATAGTGACATAAAGCAGGAAACAGAAAAACTAACTGGGGAGGTAAAGAGGTGGGAAACAGTTTATAAAGGACCTCTCCCAATACCTTGGTATCACAGAGATTAAAAATGAGCTAGGGCAGCACAAAGATAATAAAGACCTTGAAATTTTTTGGTTTTCTTTCTTTTGGCTATTCAGCTGGCATGAAAACAGCACACCTTATCACTGAAAGAACAAAACATGCAGACCACAAACAACCCAAAAACTCTTTTATATTATCCAAGTCTATAACACTAAAAATGAGGAAAAAAAAAGATGGCTGGGAAAACTCACCCAAGGAGGAGCTAACTGTCTGGGCCCAGTGATCAAGTTTATTGCCTGCCTCTCTTTTAGTTGAAAGTATTGAAATGCCCACAAACTACAGAAGAATTAGTACAGACCAGCCCCATCTCTGTTATAGAACAGTATCGAGAAATATCTTCAGCCACGACCTAGAACAGCGAACGGGATCCTAAACCGCTGAGAGAAGTGGGGTGAAATTACACAAGAGGACACTGTAGACTGGTTGTCAGGGGAAATCTTTCTGCCTGGGAAATCCCTGTTACACGGTGGGAGGCCCAACAATTACGGGGAACATTTAAAACTCAACATGAGGAATACTAGAAAATGCACAACTGGAAACAATATAGACCTGGGAAAGAGATCATCAGCATAATTACTGTTTCTGTTCTCATGGGTTTTGCACTCACCAACGTGACTTGGGAAGACAAATGAGTAAGGTCTTCCTCATCTATAGCTTAGGCAGTTCTGTAAGTTTTCATTAGAGGTTTATAAAACTGAACTTGCAGGGAAAGGGGATTCCAGAAAATGTCATAATGCTGCAAGGCAATTCTGTGATGTGGGATTTAAACTTATTTTGCCCTATGTGAGAAACTTGACTGGGTGACAACTGTGGCATTCTTTTTGTCAGCATAAAAAATGATTTGACTATTCACCGCTTATTTTCCAGGTCTGTGAAAGCCTTTGGGATTATGCTGGAGGAAAGATTTAGTTATGTTTCTATGGAAACCATAACACTTCTATAAAAGACTGTTTAACAAGCAAGAGTGTGACACTGTATCTCATTCAAGGTGAGCCACCTCCAAGATAACTCATTGATAAACTTCCAAGTGGGTTTTAAAGTCTGGGAGGACACCAGTGGATTTCTTACACTGCTAATAGGAGTGAGACTCAGCAGGTACTGCTGGATAACTACTTAGCACCATAGCATAGGTGTTATAATCTCACATGGAAAGTCACAGTCATTTGGCTAGACCTGAAAGGAAATTTTTCGTCAGGTAGATCATACAGTAATGATTTCCTAAGTTTATGTCTTTCTCACTTATCCCCTATTTTATACATGTGTAACTTCACTGACTCCAGTGTGACCCAGAGGAGAAACACAGTTATGTTTTTTCATAAAACATTGAAGTGTCCCCAGCTGTTTATTTGCAAACACCTAGAAATAGAAGTTTTCCTGAAATGAAAGTCTCCTTTGAAATTACGAAGAGCTTTGTCCCCTTGACGCTGCTTTTCCCGGTAAGCACACGGAAGTTGCTGTTGCAGTGAAGCACAAACACCATATCTGGCAGGAGTCAGAATTTAGTTTTGTCTTTTCTCCTCAGAAAAGAAGATGTTCAAATCAACTTTTAAAATATATTTCATGTTTTCCCACTGACAGCACTCCCAGCTGTGCTGTGGATGTTATAGCAATAAACTAGAAATAAAAGAGCTGGTCTTATTTGATAATCACAACATTGGTAAAAGCTGAGAGGGAAAGTTTCTTTCTAAATTATTTCTGGTTATCTCACTATAAAAAGTTCACTGACACGAAAAAAATTCCTGTAGCAAGGATTGAAAGGCATTCTAGACACAACATCAAATTGGGGGATTAATTTTTTAATCTACTCCTACTACTTGGAAAAGTGCAATCGGTTAGAATATTTTTTGATAGCATGGAGAGACATTGTCCTTTAGGGTATGAGTGGCCCTTTCTGGATTTTAACAAAGCCAGTCACGTACATTTTTGTCAATGCACTTCTAAGCAATTCACAAAACAGCTGGACAATGCTCCCCCTGCGAAAGAGATCAGCAGAAACACAAAGGGGATGTCTCAGACCTGTTCAGGGCCTGATCCTGAAAAGACTCATGCAGTAACCTAACTTCTCATATTGTCATGTTCCCTCTTCTTCACAGACTAAGTTAATAAGCTCATGCGAGTGTTCTTGCAGCACCTTCACTTGTTTTCTCTGCTACACAGCCACTAAAGAGGCCATTGATGTCCATTGTGATGGTTTATGTTCATTAAGACGTGCAGCAAACTACCACTACTCAATAGCTGCCGTTGAACTGGTTTGAGTGATCAAAAAGAAATAGTTGTTACTCTTTGCTGGAGAGGCCCAGTTGTTCGTGCAGCCAAATGTCATCCAACTAGCTGAACTGTTGCAGAAGCCATCAAACCTTAGCAAGCTATACAGAGTCAGTCTGTGGTGTAAGGTGTTGTGAGGTGATTGAGGTCTACCAAGTTTTGCTCTGGTAGGATATGGAAAGCACAGGAAACATGCACCAAAAGAGAAAGTCTCTAAGAAAGGCTCCACATTATCTGCTCAAAAGAAATATGGTTTCTATACATTTGGTGTTGCCACCTTGCTGGTAATTGTGTTTCTGAACTGCCAGACAGTTCATTCATTCTCCCCAGATTTCACTGAACCAGGGAGGTACCTTCTACCCCCTCTTCCTGCCGGGACAACAGTTTCTAACATCACTTGCCTGGACTGCCTCAGGTAGGCTCCATTTCTGCAGAGATGGAGACAAAGCAAGCAGGTACAAACCATGCAACAACTTCTCAGACAAAAAGTTAGGATTCGAGCACAATACCATAGATATGCAGTCTTGTGGGACAAGGGCATACCCACAGGTTCAGTGTTGCAGGGGAGGATGGAAGCCAGAATTCAATCCTTCATGAATCACCTCTCCAAAGCCCTGCTGTTTTTCTTTTCATGACCCATAGGTTAATATTCTCTGCTGCTCACATTCTGTAGCAACATTTCCAAATAATTATACTCAGAAAGTTCTAAACTAGATGTTTTCAGTTGTTTCCTCACTGGCAATCATGCTAGTTAATTAGGGTTGGCTTTAAGGACTAGCAAAGGTAACTATGACAGATTGAGCATGAGCTGCATGGTGCACATCTCCATCGTGTATAATATTAACAATCACATGTAGCTAAAACATTTTCAGATATTTTCTCTGCATCTCACAAAAACTAATAACTTAAGCTTCAGAACACCTGCGGTGGATGGAATATTTGTTTTCCTCGTGCAGTGGGAACAATGCAGCCATAAGGCTAAGATTTCTAAGGTCAACTTTCTAGAAGCAGTCTCAAAGCTTGCTTCACTGGAGCACCACTAACAGCAGATTTGTTCTGGATCTGATTCAGTCTTATTCAATAGAATTGGCTTTTAAAAATCACTTCTGAAAAGCTCCAAACCTGCTGCTTCTGCCGGCCTCCCTGGGAGTTGTGCCACATGTGTGTGGATGGGTGGAAAACTCCTCTTTGCCTTCCCCAAGTCTACTCATACTCCAGCCCCAAAAATGCCACATTATCAGTAGACGCAGGGATAATTCTTGCTTGGTCCTTGGTCTTGCCACTGGTCCCATTGTCATCCCACAGGAACTGGGTGGCAGTTCTTTGGCAACATGTTCCTGACCTCTAGATGTGCCAGGGACACTCAGTGACTTTTTGAAGTCATGCAGATGTAGCTACTCACAGTTTCCAGCTACACACAGTTTCAGCCACATCAGTTCCAGCACACTTTGGTGATGCTTTTATACCTTCATTTCAGTTGGAAGAGTTTGATTCCTCCACCCTGAGTACAGTAAATGGCTGAGACCTGCTCAGCTCGAGCTCCTAAATTGCAGTCCCACCCCATCTTTTCTGTATATGACCCATGTTTTGCAAGCGGACCATCAGAGGAGGCCCAGCTGGAAGTATTCCATCAGTATTCAGATGACAAAAACATCCCCATTTGATTTTGAAGTTGCTGATAAATACATGAGAAAGTATGTAAAGAGGAGGCGGTATTCTGTTTTCCAAATGTTTCTTGGAACAGCTCTCATTTGGAGTGTCTATTCACACACCGATATGAAGCTATGTTACACCTGGCACAACAGGGAAGCATAAAAGGTCAGTTTTGCTGATGATGTGAATAATTCTTCCCCCAGTGCAACCTCAAAACTTAACTGAATCATTCATTTGCAGAGAAGCAGCAGATGTTCAGAGCCTTCCAGCCTTGCCTTCCCTCTGGAAAAGAAATGTGCGATACGAAGTTCAAGTTTTTCAGCTGTCTACGTATACACATACATACACATATGAAAACAGGCACTGCTTCTTGAACAAATCACTCAAAAGAAAAGTAATTCCTTCTTTTAGGCACTTCAGCTCAGCGATAATGGCCATTCCAAGAATTAACTCTCTTAGAAACCGGCTCTATCTGGAGAACAGAGAAACTACCAGACCTCTTTCCCCACACATAACTGGCTGCACACACAGCCACTTAGATTCACACAGCATATCTTTCCAAGACACACACCTTACTCACATGCTGAGAAAAAAAGCACTTGAAATGTCATGTTGCCACATTTGCTGGTGACACTGATCATACAATATTGTAATATAAAATACTTGACTTGTCCCACTTGCTCTGGTGGCAGGTGACCAGTAGTTGGCCTTCTAAGACTTCTGTGAAGTGCATGGAGCTGCCTCTGCCTGAGCAAAGGGATTCCCCAGGCTTTGGAAGATGATGCAGATCATGTCACCATTATTCCTGTTCACTTTCATTGAATGAAGCCTCTTTTGTTTAGATCATTGCAGCTATTTTTATTTTTACGTCCTCACATACCACCTCACTAATTATACTGGATGGTCAGTTTGCAAGCTGAAACAATCCCTATCCCGTAAGAAAATGGAAGTCAAGCAACTAGATGTAAATTAAGATATGTCCATGTGTGGTGTTTGAAAACACAGTCATTTTGGAAGGTAAGTTTCTATGTGGTCACTGTTAACCCCAGTTAACTGTGATAGCATGAGAATTTAGTTTTAATTTCATTTTGTTCAGCTTGTTAGAAAAAGGTTGCTACTTCGTGGGGTTTTTTGCTACTAAGTACTAGAGCGGAGGGATTTTGATATTTACAGAGAGATGAATACATGACAAATAAGGATTTTTTCAGAAACTCCCAAATGGAGATGGAAGTTACAAAATGCTTCCTTGAAGCTAATAATCCCTTGTATTTCAAGTGCTGACTGGGCTGGTTTTGCAAAATAAGCATTTCTTTAAAAAAGCAGTTGCACACTTAAAATGTCTGCAGTCAAGAGGAGGAGAGAAAGCAGTTAAAGGATCACTTAAAAAATACCAAATTATAAAAAAACAGCTTAGAATGTTAAGAAATAAATCAGATCCTGAGATTAAATAAATCAGAGCTATGCAAATTTGCAGCAGAAAGTCTAGCTGGAAAGTTTCATATTAATTTTTAAAAAATAAAATCTTTCAAATCCAGGAATCTTTCTAAGATTTCTTCTTGCACCACTGAGGCTTTGGTAAGTGCTTCACTTGAAGTAGCTGTGAATGATGTCGTTGGAGACGCATCAGTTTACCTCAGCTGTGCCTCAGGAAGCAGAAGACGGGAAGCAATACCCTGTACAGTACAGACAGAACGAGAGAAATGTTTTATTCTCTGCCTGGCTGCAGTAGATGCAATCAATCCTGAGTTCTGTATGGCTGGCTTCTCTGCTCATCACCCACCACTTGGAAAATTCCTGTGTGGTCAAAAATGGGGACTGGGAGGCAAAATGACACAAGCTTCGTGAGAAATTGCTGTGTGCTCCAAAGGCCAGCATTGGAGAACATTACCAAACACCAAACATCCAATGACCGCTGTTGGCTTTGCTAATAAAATTTATACTCATCACTTCCCTGACTCAGAGAAACTTTTTATTGCAGCAAGCATTAGATATTGAGTACTGCCACCAGAGACAGTACACAGAGACAGACCAGTGATCTACTCAAAAGCAAACCCGTAATTTTTTTATCAAAACCCTTTTGACCAAAGTACATATCATGTTTGATCTATTCTTTTGCCTGCTATATTCCATTTCTCTTAAAAGAAAATACAGTTATTATTCGAGTATTTTTTGAGGTAAGTGACAGGAAGAAAATTTCACATGGATGAAGAGCCAGAGTGGTGATGGCTGCTGTGTATGTGCTAAGCAGAGGATGTGAACTGGCAGAAGGAACCTCCATCCATCAGCTCTGTGCCGCTCCACATGGCTGTGGTCCTGGACACGACATGCCCACAGCCCAACCAGTTACCTACAGAATGACAACACCATGCCTCTACCTTGTTTCAAGTACCTCAAAAGGCCTTGGCTCTGTGTAGGCACTGCTCAGCAGTAACTAAAACATCAGTGTGTTACCAACATTATTCTCATCCTAAATCCAAAACACAGCACTATACCAGCTACTAGAAAGACAATTAACTCTATCCCAGCTGAAACCAGGACAAGGAACTTCATTTCTTGCACTCTGCATCTGCTGAAGGAGAGCTGGTATACAGACTGGGGAATTTATACCCTGCCAAGGCAGCTTGCCTTTCCCTATCAGTCCATTGACAAACACCATAGGAACCAGATGTTTCCACCCAGGCAGTGACACAGCACTTGCTGACCCGCTCACAGCGCCCATGAGGAGCTCCCCTGGGAGTTCAACAACCAACATGCAGCAGATTCTGTGGCTGCAGGTGTATCCACCATCACTGAAGGGCTACAGCAAGACCTATGTGCTCCTTGCTGTGCTCATGGCAGAGGCGTAATATCAATTCCTGCTTCTGGCTATGCAGGTACTTGCCATGGGGATGTTTGCCTTTTGAGAGAAACTGTCATAAACATTTTAGCTATTGCTGTGTCTGGCAAGACAGGTCAAACTGTACGAAGAAACACAAGGGACCTGGTCTGGACTGGAACAAAGTGTAAGTAAACTCAAGCCTCTGTTGAATAGGATTCCTGATAAGCTTGACATATGTGTAAGTTATTTATGGTTTCAATGTCTTTTTTTTCACTGTAATTTTTATCTCAATAAAAAACATTGTGCTTTGCCTTGTGACAAGCTTAACTGAAGTCAGACATGCTGGGATGCTCACAGTGGTTCTCAGGGATCACTGAGATAAGTGCCATCGGGAGGGAAGGTGCAAGGCAGGTTTTCCAGAAAGGTGATACTGAACTGGAGTGCACAATCTTTGAGGATGCAGGGAGAGGTGAATTTGAAACCCTGGAGTTGAGACTCTCTTAACATATAGATAACCAACGCTCCCTAGGGCCCTTAGTCAGGCTTGCAGGGTCTGGCAGAAGCTGTTTCTCTGTTCAAGAGGCAAAGAGGAGAATACATTTTAGGAAAGTATCTTGAGCTTCAGGATTTTATAGCAAGATGGGGTGCTGAACCTTGAACTATCAGAAAACAAAGATTTTCCCCCTTCCAGGTTTTTCTTCCAATCTCTGCTCTGCTCCCTCTGTTCCTGTCCCATTAAGAGGTGACGTTGCCTTTCCCACCCTTGGCTCTGTACTCCCCTTCCGCTTGTCAGTGCTCTGTACAGGTGGCAATATCTGCAAATGGAGATGATGGGAAGCTGGACGAGCCTTTCCATGGAAGGCACCAAAAGAGCACAGCAAGATGGAAGCACAGCCTGTTTTCCTTTTTAAACCAGGACTTTCATCTTACTTCTCCAAGGAGGTGTCAAAGCCCAGAGGAAACATGCTTTCCCCCACAAGGACCGTGCAATCACAGCTGGTGAGCCATGTGTGTTTGCTCAGGCAGGGTCACACGGTGGCAGCCGGGGACTCCCAGACCTGCCCTTGGCTGCACATGAACGGAAAGGAGTCAGAAAGAAACGGCTGGGACCTGGTGTTAACACCGCAAAAGAAGAAGCAGGATCCCCACATTCATTTCTCCTTTGCTGTCCAGAAACCATCGCCCTTGGCTGCTTCACCTCTGGCAGCAGTGATGCAGATCCAGCCTGGCAGGACCCACCTCCCCTCAGACTCTGCTCCGATCAGGAGACTCCAGTCTCTTCCCAGCCCCAGAGGGCGGATCCCAGGGCACGGTGAGCCCGGAGTGTGACAGGGGAACAGGGCGAGGCCGGAGGGCGGCGAGGCCACCTTCAGGGATTCGGCCATGAGAAATGACTCCTACGCACACTTCAGAGGCCCCTAAGAAAATCAAGCCCAGGACAAGCACTATCACCCTGGGGCTTGGGAAGTATCCTCTTCCCCATTCATAACCAAAGAAACTGCCTGGTAACCTGGGGTGCCACGTGTGAGGGCAGTCTCCAGTGGCTCTGCTCTCCATTCACAGCCCACGTACCTCCATCCTGATCCTGATGGTCTGTCAGGAGCTCTGCAAGCCCATGGAGATCCTGATGTATTTCAGCATGGTACTCTTTGTCTGTGTTCTGAAAAAGGTCATGCAGTAGGGTCATTTCTGGGTTTTAATTCTTTAAAATTGTAAGGATTGGGCATTTTTAAAATGTAGTAATTAATATTGTTTCTGTGGCAGGCAGAGAAAACCAGTTCCTATCACCTCCTCTATTATGTGTTTTGTAGAATTCACTGCGAAAGATTAAATATACTAATTTAGAAAAAGTTTGAAGTTTCTTTTATCAACAAGTCATAGAAGTAGAAATGAGCATTGCATCGTAACTTTCAGCTCTTCATATTACCCTCCGTCTTGGACATTCTTGCTCCCTTCCTTGCAGGATCCAGCTCACACCAGAAGTTTCCAGGAGCAGGGAGGGGTCTAGTATGATGGTTTGCCAAGGGGCAGAAACAAAGGACAAGTGTTGTACACTGATGTCCATAACTCAGAAACACACTTGAATCAGCCAGTCAGATACAAGCAAGAACTACTCCATTCCCGTCTGTGGAATTAAAAAAAGGCTTCCTCTAACGTGAAATCTTGTTTGTGTGCTAAAAGGAGAGACTTTGCATCCTAGATTGAGGTCCAGGGAGTACATCTGCTCATAGATCATCTGTTAAGCTGCCAGCAGGTCCTCTGGGCTGGGGAGGTGAAAGCAATTTCTGGTGAATTAATTTCCTCTGCAAGTGAATAAAACCTGAAGGAAACTCAGGTAGATTGAAAACTGGCTGAATGTCTGGGCCGAGAGAGTGGTGATCAGTGAAATGAAGTCTGGTTGGAGGCAAGTACCTAGCGGTGTACCCCAGGGGTCAATACTGGGTCCAGTCCCATTTAACATCTTCATTAATGATCTGGATGATTGGGCAGAGTGTACTCAGCAAGTTTGCTGCAACACAAAACTGGGACGAGTGGCTGAATGCCAGAGGGTCGTGCTGCCATCCAGAGGGACCTTGAAAGGCTGGAGAAATGGGCGAACAGGAACCTCATGAAGTTCAACAAGGAGCAGTGCAAAGTCCTGCAGCTGGGAAGGAATGACCCCATGCACCGGGACATGCTGGGGATACCCAGTTGAACATGAGCCAGCAATGTGCCCTTGTGGCAAAGAAGGCAAATGGAATCCTGGGCTGCATCAGGCAAAGCATTGCTAGCAGGTCAAGGGAGTGATCCTTCCCCTTTACTTACCACTGCTGAGGCCACATCTGGAGTACTGTGTCCAGTTCTAGGCTCCTCAGTACAAAAGAGACATGGACATGCTGGAGAGAGTCCAATGAAGGGCCACGAAGATGATTAAGAACATCTCTTCTATGGAGGAAAGCCTGAGAGAGCTGCGACTGTTTAGTCTGGAGAAGAGAAGGCTCAGAGGGGATCTTATCAATGTCTACAAATACCTAAATTGAGGGTGCAAAGATGACAGAGCCAGGCTCTTTTCAGTGGTGCCCAGGGACAGGACCAGAGGCAACGCACACAAACTGAAACACAGGAGGTTTCCTCTGAATATCAGGAAACATGTTTTTGCAGTGAGGATGACTGAGAATCTCCAGAGGTCCCTTCAACTTCAACCATTCTCTGACTCTGTGATTCTGTGAACTGGACGACAGGAACAACAAGACAGGATAAATGCCCATGAACACAGTCTCAGCAATGTGTTTTGAGTGAGCTGTAGAATCACAGAATCATTAAGGTTGGAAAAGACCTCTAAGATCATCAAGTCCAACCATCAACCCAACACCACCATGCCCACTAAACCATGTCCCTAAGCGCCTCATCTACACGTCTTTTAAATACTTCCAGGGATGGTGACTCTACCACTTCCCTGGGCAGCCTGTTCCAAGGCCTGACCACTCTTTCAGGAAAGAAGTTTTTCCTAATGTCCAGTCTAAACCTCCCTTGGCGCAACTTGAGGCCATTTCCTCTCGTCCTATCGCTTGTTACTTGGGAGAAGAGACCAACCCCCACCTCGCTACAACCTCCTTTCAGGGAGTTGTAGAGCGCGATGAGGTCTCCCCTCAGCCTCCTCTTCTCCAGGCTAAACAGCCCCAGTTCCCTCAGCCGCTCCTCATAAGACTTGTGCTCTAGACCCTTGACCAGCTTCGTTGCCCTTCTCTGGACACGCTCCAGCACCTCAGTGTCCTTCTTGTAGTGAGGGGCCCAAAACTGAACACAGGATTCGAGGTGCGGCCTCACCAGGGCCGAGTACAGGGGCACGATCACCTCTCTCCTCCTGCTGGCCACACTATTTCTGATACAGGCCAGGATGGCGTTGGCCTTCTTGGCCACCTGGGCACACTGCCAGCTCGTGTTCAGCCGGCTGTCAACCAGCACCCCCAGGAAGGGGGTAGGAAGGGTTGAAGGCAGCAAGTGCCCAGGAACTTGGTAGAGGAGCAGAGGTAGACAGCATCCACCAAAGAAGAAGTCAATAAATACAGAGGGACAGTTTTGGCTGTGTGTTTCTGTGTGCTCCTCCCACTGTGTTACCAAGGTACTGGTTGCCACCCATCAGCTCTCAGTAGCCATATCGCTCAGCAACTCTAATGTCCAAACAGGCCATTACAATTAGGTATAAATCAGGTGTAAATCACACAGCCTGGCTCTGTCAAACCTCCCTCACCTGCAGCTTGTGATGAACATGAGACACTCCACAGGTAACTGCATCCTGCAAAAGAATACACTATCTCAGGGAAACAGTACATCAGCAAACCCAGATATCACACCTACTGCCAAAGAAACATGAAAGGGCAATAAAGAATCTATTCTATTCTATGAAAGTACAAATAAGCAAAGGGTTGTATTATTTAGAAGCAAGAGCTGAGATTCTGAATGAATGTAGACATCTACAGCGCAGATGTCTCAGTCTGAAATAATCACCATGGGCTCCCTTTATAGCTGCTGAGAGAGACAATATGACGAGAATAGAGAGAAACAGATACCTTCACATGAACCTCTCCCTAAAAATACCCATTCAACTCTGCTGACTACAGGGAGGCATGATCCCCATTTGGACTAGTCTTATAACCTCAGTCCCTTTTTAGGCTTTAGTAGGCTAAAAACAGTAGTGCTGAATTAGAATTCGTTTTCAGTAATATGGGCAAATGGTTAAGAGAATATGAGTAATCAAATTACGTGCTGTCTGGTCCTTATTTTCTCATTTGCTGAATTGACTCAGATTAATAGAAAATAGAATAGCAGGAAAAATGCAAGTAAGAGATGTCAGAAGTGAGACAAGAGCCAGGATTTTCTAGATGCATGAACAGAGAAAGAGGCTTTACAGCAAACAACAGACTAAGTATAGCTATTTCTCAGATGTAGGAGAAGACAGTTTTGCATTAGTGATGGGATGTGAAGAAGACCTCCACTCCGAGGTGGTGCTCCTCTTGTTGTGAACTTGTTTTCAGGCAGTTTTCCACCTGCCCACAACCCCCAACTTTCATATAAAACTTTTCCTTGGAAACTTAGACAATTTAGTTATCTTATCTACTAGGCTGAGCATCCATTAGTGTTTTTTAACACAGAAATTACAATCTTCACAGTTTCTCACATTTTTAATTTCTGTATTATAAATAGAACTAACTAACTTCATCTATGAATTATGTATGTCTTCTTTCTATAGTCTTATTCTTTATATGCTCATTGTAATTTTTGTTTACAATGACTAATATTGTTTTAATACATTCTTGTGAAAGCCTAATTGCCCTGCAGTGGAAACTTTCAATTTCTTTCGGTTCCCGGTTCCAGTCTGGGAGCCAGCTTGCCAAAACTGCTTATTTTTGCCAAAGAGCACCACAGAACAATCCTCTTTATAAATGAATCCAAGATAGAGAACCTAAAGAAACATAACAAGACAGCTCGTCCATGCCTGAAGCACTAAGGCAGGATCAGTCCACACCTAAGTGTTCCCAAAGAATGAGGAATGTTTGTCTAAACTGTGTTTAAAAACTTTCAATGATAAACACTCTGCAGATCCCTTAAGCAAGACAGTCTAGTGCTCAGCTGTCCTTACTGTTGGACTGGCTCTCCTAACGTCTGCTGAAATGCAAGACTACTGTTTTTTCTTGTTCATAATAGTATAGTTTATTCCTTTCTACCCTTCACAACCATTTACACACATGAAGACTATTTTCACATCCTTCTTCGCTATTGTCTTTCTACTAAATAATCTCAGTTCTTTCAGTCCTACTGCTTATATCATTTTCTAGATCTGGTGTTTGTGGGGTTGGTTTGCGGATTTTTTTTTTTGCTCTCCTCTATCAGTTGGTCTGCAGCTTCCTTGAATTTCATTGTCCAGAACTGTACCCAATATCCTAATAAGACAAACCAAAATGCCAAGGAGGGAAGAAGGATGATTCAGCATGGCTGGAAGGTTGCACTTCTGTTTAAACATTCCAGTACAATTCCTGTCACATTCACAACAGTGTGGCACTGTTGTCTCACGCTCAGGTTATGGTCCGCTACACTCAGAATTGCCACAGAGGATCCTTGCCCTTTTCCTTCATACTAAATTAATTTCAGTATTACTTGCTGTCCGTCATGCCCACACAAGAACAGAAAACACATAAAGGGTCCACTTGTCATTGAGATCTCATTGTGATTTCCACCTGCACAGGATGGCCAGCAAGCAAATCAAATATCCTTAAGAAACCTGTTAAGCAGAAAGAAAGCAGAGACCATGGCAGTGACGAAGAAATTGTTTTGCTCGTATCTCATGGTTGTTTACATTCTTTGCACTGAGACATTCACTTCTTTTCCTCAAGGCTGTGTTAGGGGCCAGAATTGGCAGGAAAGGAGGTTCACAAATAAGGATCAGAGAATAGTAGCTAGAAAAGTAACAGTATCCGCTCAGGCAGGATTGTACAGTGGCAGCCAGAGATGGAGAGAGGTGCTGGCTGGCTGCAGCCCAGGTGTGCTGGAAGGAGGTGGAGGGAAGCTGCGAAGAGAACAGCTGGGACCTGCAGATAAAGCCAGAGCAGACAACTCAGTCCATTTTTAGCCAGGGTACAGGATACCATCGGGTGACAACAGAAACCAAGGCATTGTCTCGTTTGGTACTGACACTTGACTCTTCCTGAAGGTTTAATCCTGCATATGCTGTTTTCTAGAACTCTCATCATTTTTGCTGATCTCCTCTGGACTGTACTCAGCTGGTCACACCTGTTTTGAACAGCATTTCAACAGAGACCTTGTCATTGCAGCATGATACTTGAAAGGTGGGAGCTTTCTACTTGCTTATTAGTTAAAATGCCCGATTAGATAGCAAGGGTGGGACCGGCACCTCTTTTCCCATAGAACTGCTGCCTCACCTGTCACTCTCTCTCAACTCTCTTTGAAGGTGGCTATTTTCATGTCAGTGTAATACTTTGCACCTGTGCTTATTTTGAATTCTATCCCCATCCTCTAGTGTCTTCAGCATCTCCCAGGTTGATGCCATCTATAAATTTAATAAGCAAACTCTCTATTCTACCGTGCAAGTCATTAATAAAAATATTGAGTAATTCCAGACCCAGAACAGTCTCCTGTAGAACATGGCTCGATATATGTTTCGACAACTGGATCAGGCTTTTGACATTTTTTACCATTGATTCAAATTGCTAATTAGCAAAAAAAAAAAGAGACAGACACTCCTGTAGTGCAGATTTACTGACAGCCAGAGACCAAATGTCAACTTACACCCACTGCAAATCTATGACTATGTATTCAACTAAAGATCACTTCATATATGAAAACTAGCAGCTTACTCTGAAAATGCATTGGGAAAAGTTCTCAGGATTAGCCTTAACGACAGCCGCAAGGCTGTTTGCTCCCCTGAAAATGAGTGTTGTGGCATATCTAATATGATCAAAGTGATCACAACACTCATCCCCCTGCTCCATGTCAGGGTCCTATTCCCCTGGCTTTATATACTGCGTACATGCTAGCACATACCTGGGCTTTCTTCTCCAGTAAACCAAGTGGTTCCCTTGGTGGGGACAGGCTGCCACCAGCTGCAGAATATTCTGTATTGGGAAGCAGATCGATCAGCACTATGGAGGCAAGCCAGTCCTCACCACCCGGCTGTGGAAAGCTGTCTGGTGCTAACAGCAATGCCAGCAAGGGTACTTCAGTCCCAGAGCGTCCCCTGCAGAGAGCTGGGAATTCGCAACTGCTCTTGCCACCGACATCACCTTCCCCAAGCTTCTACTGGTGGATCTTGACCATCGTCCTCAGTGCCTTTCATCGCCCTTTAACTGCCCTGTGGAAAAAGGCATCATGTGTCGTGGCTGGGTTTTGGCCCTGCCTGCAGTGGCAGGGTGGCTATGCGTGCTAGCTCACGCCAAGTAACGCCAAGCCAAAAAGAGCAGAGGGAGGCCTACCCAGGGTTGGGGGAGGGAGGGATGAAGGAGGAAAGGGAAGAAAGAAACTGAGCACAAAGGTCTGAAAAGAAAATTTAATATATGTAGATTAGTTTGATAAATACCAGATCAATCAAAGTATACCTTTTTTTTTGAAGAGGGCCTTATTAGCAGATCCTGAGCACAGGTGAAGGGGAGGATGAAAAGAAAGGAGAGGGCATGTCCTTGACATCAAAATGTCTAAAAGTGTTTATGTAAAGACCTTCTTCTTACATCAAAATTTTGTTTCATCTCCTAAGGTGATTCAGGTGTTGGTTGAAAATGCTGTAGCCACCACTCTGAGGTGCATGTTCATAAACCAAGCAGATTGCACCCTGGCCTAGAGCCAGGCAATGCGATGGTCTCTACTGTACTGCATGTTTTGACAAAGAGTTTTGAGACCATCACCCTAAGATGAAGACTCATGGGAGAGAGACCACGTTCTTACAGGAAACCTACACGTGGAATTACAATCCCTTTCCACTCTGGAGCGGGGCAGAAATACTTGATGGTCATTGGGAATTACCATGGGGAATTACCAGTGGCCACTGCAGCCTGAACATTTGCACTGATGAAACAACTCAAGCAAAAGTCTTCTCTCTCCCAAGAGCTCTTCACAGGCAATCATGCTGATCCAGAGAATTTACTGTGAAACAGACCCTGTTGCCTACAGTTTGCTATCCACCTCTGGAATTGGTGCTGCAAGGCGTATTGATCCAGCAAAGCCTTTAAGCACAGCATTAATCTTCTGGACTTCATTTATATTCTTAAAGTTCAGCAAGTGCTAAAGGGCTTTGCTGTACTTAAGCTTGCAGCACCTTAAAAGCTCAGACCTTCAATTAGCAGCCTTCAAAACACAGTCCCAAAGCCCTCACCACTGACCACTGGACCGCTGACCTGGAAGGCAGCCCTGATCCTGACATCGCTTCAGTTCTCCATTGTCACGAAATGGAGTGAACCGCAATGGTCTGGACCCAGTGGCTTTGCTGGGGGATCTGGACTCACACCATGTGGGAGGCTCTGGACTAACCAGAAGATAAATCGTACATGATCAGCAACTTTGCTGGTGAGTTACTCTGGGGTCTCTGTCAGGAACAGATGACTATAGGGGAAATGCTGGTTAGGCACAGATTAACCCAAGATATCCTATACCTGGGTGTAGTTTGGAGTGAAAACATGAAGGCTATTCCTTCTGAGTTATGAATAGGTATTTCTTCTGTGGTTTTGGAACTGCTATGTGCTTGGCTTCAACTCCTGCAAATGCATTGATCCGAACCTCCATCTGTTGCCTCACCTCTGTCATAAACGTCAAGAGCAAGAGTTGGTCACTACCTGCAAACAATGGTAACTATTTGGGGCATGATCTATTTATTATTTACACTCTATTAAAACCCTGATCTGGAAAGGTCCAGTTATTTGCTTTGGGGGTTTCCATAGTGTTCTTCACTGAGGTATCCAAGGGCTCCACAAACATTAGTTTCTCTTGTGAAATGAGGGAGTGACATTTGTCCATGTAATAGTCCAGACACCAAGGTGCATAGACTAAAGACAAAAGAACCCATTCACTCTGAGTGCCAGATTTCCTTGACTAGATTTCAGGATTTCAGGTATTACATAGGATATAATAAAGTCAAGGCAGAGCTACAACTGCTTGTAGAAAACTCCATTCTGCAGTTGAGACCCTAGTGTCTCAGTGTAAATAACTCAGAAAACAACCAATGATTAGGAAACCATCTGTGAATGGCTGAAGTGATTTACCTTGAACCACCAAGGGAGGCATGACAGAGGTGCCCTAGGCAGCATTCACACTCAGCAGGGGCTCAGGCTCCAGTCCCCAGGCCCTGTCTTGCTGCCCAGTCATCCCAGGCTGACCACATCCTGACCCTGGCTCCCTGTACGTGACCCTAGTGACAAAATCCAGTCCCACTTGCAATATTTTCTGCTTTGTCCCTTGCCCAAAGCCTTGGAAAACAAAAGGAAAGAGGAGAAATTACCCCAGCATCATTAAAAGTGTTGTACCAAATGGGGGCATATGTGCCACATCCCATTTATTCCTGCTCTCGTGGGTGAGAGCTGCAGGGAGCAGGAAAAGTCCTGAGGAGGTAGAAAGAGTAGTGGAGAGGCAAACAGAGGAGGTGGATATCTCTCTCCTTGCACCTAGGCACTGACCATTAACATGGACCGAAGCAAGGGGAGGCCAGCACAGCCACAAGGGGAAGGCAGGGGAGCCACTGCCAGCCTGGGAGAGGGTAGCATCCACCTGCCCCCCCCCAGTAGCATCCACCTGCCCACAGAGCTCTGGCAGCCACAGGACCTTCTCCCACCTCCTCTCCCAGCCATGTGCATTCATGC
This sequence comes from Fulmarus glacialis, assembly GCF_000690835.1. Classification (NCBI taxonomy): domain Eukaryota; kingdom Metazoa; phylum Chordata; class Aves; order Procellariiformes; family Procellariidae; genus Fulmarus; species Fulmarus glacialis. The sequence continues at coordinate 355 of NW_009221340.1, read as the reverse complement.
AAGCCCACTGGGAGACGGCAATGCCAGCTGGGACAGGGGGACCAAAGTGCTTGCTGGTAAGAGGAAGCTTCTTTTCTGATGGCTTGCTGTAGCTCCCACGTCTCCTAATCTGGGGTGCTTGCAGCCAACTGTTGGGAGGGGAGAAAAATTGCTGTGGAAGAGATGTTGGATGTGAAGGAACTGCATCTTAAAAAAGGCAATGGCTTTTCCTCATCCCAGTTCCTACTTCCAGTTTCAGACCATTTATGCCTATTTTTTCCACATTTCCCATATCTGGTTTCTGGCCCCTCTTTATTTGATTTGCAGAGAGGAATAGGCACGAGTGTCGAGGCGTCATGGGCCCACCGAGCTATAA
>NW_009221339.1:0-15885 GCF_000690835.1 Fulmarus glacialis | reverse complement strand
ATGTTGCACTTCAGGAAAGATGTGCATTTATTGTGAAAAACATAAAACAGCAGCAAATATGATAGAAATTAAGGAAGTTCCTCAGGCAGGATGCTAAGTCAGTCAGGCTTTTGGAATGAGTCTGTGCCTACTTCTTTCGTTATATTGAAATCCCAAAGAAGAAGGAATTGTTCTTAAACTCACAAAATCCAGGGATCATTAAACTATTAACTATAATTCCTATTTTTTAAAATACAGACAGATTAAAAATATAAAGAATTTATATACAGCGCTGTCTCTCCCAGCCCACTACTTCTTTACTTCCAGCCTGCTCGGTGACTGTCACAGCAAATCATGCCGAGTTCCCTGTGCTCCCTCTCCAACACCTCTGAAAATTTCCTGTCTGCTCCCTGTTTCTTCTCAGCAGCTCAGGTTCTCCTCCACCTGCAGACTTCTACATCTTTCAAGTGACTTTCTCACTCCTTTCTTCTGCTTGCCACGGCATGCAGTTTCCAGGAGCCCTGCTCTCTGCCAGATTCAGCTGCTTCCGAGGAAGAAACATGTCTCTTCTGTCTCCAGATAAGTATCTGAGTTAATCCCTCTCCTGAAAGGAGTGTAACATGCAAAACAAGAAGATACAAAGATACCATCTGTACCATTCCTGTAACTACTCATCAGAAATAATCTGTTCTCCATTGCAGGTGTGGAGAAGAAAAGAAATAATAGTCTGAAATTTCAACAAGAAGGATTCAGGTTAGAGACAAGGCACTGGAACAGATTACTTGGAAGATTGGAGTATCTCTCATGAGAGATACTTTAAAAAAGAGTTAGCTATTCATCTATCAGCAATAGTATCGATATAGCTTACCCGCAGAATATAAGCATAAGCAAGAAGATCCCCTATAACTTTTTTTTTTCAAATTTTATTCAAATGTATTTTGTTACTATATGGCTTTATGAGGTTGTTGATTTCAGCAGATGTTAAAACTGGAGTGTAATTTTGCATATTCATGATTACTGGGGACTGGGTGAACCTGAAAATCACACAAACTTGGGAGTAACATGAAAGCATATGAGCAGGAAAGAAACTACTTTAAAAATATATATTGCTTAACTAAGAACTATTTGAAACTTAATGCTTTCAAAGAAGTTGTGCTTTGAAGTTTTAAGTCTGCTTGACTCTTATACCCATAGGTATGCCCTAAAACTTATAAAACCAATGTGATGTGGAACGACCAGTCTGTGTAGGATATTAGACAATGTTTAAATTCAGTGCTGAATGGGCAGAGAAGAGGGGCAATGCAATGTCTGCAGTTAGTTTTTCTTTATGAGAGGTGTTTCTCCCCCTAAACTTGAAAATGTATGCACAATTCAAAAATTAGATATTAGTGTAGTGGCTTTTGAAGGAATTAGGAAAATATTTTATTTAAGGTTTTGCTATAGTTGTGCAGCTTAAATTCCATACCACAAGAAAGCAACTGACTGGTGGGGGGGTTGGGGTTTTTTGTGTTTGGTTGTTTGGTTGTTTTTTTTTTTTTTATTTATCTAGAGATACACTCCTTGGGGTTTTTTGTTTTGGTTTGGTTTTTTATTATTATTATTTTCCCATGGTCTTTTTTTTTAGCTGAGATCAGTAAAGGATACAAGGTGTTGAGCAGCAACTGAAATCCACCTCCAGCTATTTCGATATTAGTTAGTTGTCAACATTTCTTCTAAATGATACTTCTAACTTGTTTCTGAATTTACCTGCTCTTTATCATTTATGGCAGGTTCAATGCTTAAAAATAAAACTCTAAAATAATATTTTGGCATCTCTATGTCAGTTTTACAGCAACCTTCTATATGACATACAGCCTTTATTTTGTGCAAAGGAAAAAATCACTGTCATGTCCCACACAGCTCACTGGACTTTTTAGTTCCACCAGAGGTATGTGGGTTCAATATATGTGAGGTTATTGTAAATGAGGCTTCTGTTGTCCACTTCCAATTATACCCAGAATGACATTTGTGACACTTATTAGGAAAAAAAAAAAAAAAAAATTATCAGATTTAAAAGTAATGGAGTACTTGTACAGCATACAGTTAAAGCTATCTTATGGTCACATTTAAACCAGACATGTACGCTGTTCAGCCAGCAAAGTTGAAAGTATTGGTTTAGAAATAGCTGCAACAGGTTTGTCGGTCCACACATGTGTGCTAATTTAGTATGCTGCTGGGCTCACCTGCATGGTCTGGCTGCAAGGAGACTTCAGTACTTTCTACCTGCCTTGACTGAGGACTAGAGGTGAATGGGATGAAATTGTATCCTATCATATTTACAGCTGCTTCATAACCTGCTCCTTCAGAGCATCAGGAAAAAAGCCTAGAATTCTGTCTCTGTTAATGAACAGAAAGGAGCAGGTCACTTATACCATGTCTGTGTGTTTTCCAGTCTTACCTCTTTGGAAAGAAGTTGCAAAGAGACCATCAGTTGGGTGCATAAAACAGCAGTAAGCTCAGCATTCGTATTACATTTGCAGGTCTAACACAGGGAGAGGGGGGAAGTTGTCACCCATGCAGAGCTGAAAGGAAGTTTTCTGAGAAGACATTATGAAACTGCATAATAATTTTGGTAAATTGGATAATAATGTTTTATGTGAACATGGGCCCAGTCTTATAGTGTAGAGAGGTCTCTTTACCCATAGCTCTCACACAAACAGGATTACAGCAAGGGGAATGAAGTAGCTCACAGCAAATTAGGTGGTACACTTAAATGACACTTCCCTAGTCTCCCTCTGGGGTTCCTGAGTTCGTTCTCTGCTGTACAGAAGTGTGTTAGAGACTAAAATCCACTTCTGGATGCTTTTCTTAAAGTACGGCTAAAATTACCTCAGAGAATTTAGGAAGGCCATAGGACCACTCAAAGGCTCCCTTTAAATAGGAAATAAGTCAGGACATAGGAATTGAAAGGGAACGACCACCTCTGCTTCGGACTTTCACTCTGCTGTTAAAGTTCCTTAGAGATGGATCTTGACTGACAGTCCAATTGTCGAACTGCCAGATGAGTGGGTTCCTTACCTCTTAGTGTCTGTTGCACAACTTATCGTCTGTTGTCTCCCAGTATGTGATTCCAGCAGAAAATACAAGTTCAATTTATACATCAATTTGTTTCACCCTTGCTTCCACAGGTGGCATTGAGAAGAAGGTGAGAGAGATGTTATAAAGAGCTTCTCCACAATAAAGTCCAGGAAATTATTTTTCAGAGCAGGGAATGGACAGTATTGTGTTCTTTAAATCTTCCTAAAAGATGTATTAGGACATACGTTTAAACATGTGAGAGATTTGAGGCTGTACTTTAATCCTTTTTTTCCTCATATTATACAATTTTAAAAGTGCGTTTCTCTAAATATAATATATTTTGAAAGAAAATATATATCACAAACTTATACCATTCAACTGAGAAATGACTATCCTTTCCTCAGCCATGCAGCGTGAAAAAGATTATTATTAATAAAAGACACTAAATGCAAGCTGAGTTCTCGGCAGGATTATTTCATACACGGTTTAATGGACTTTGTGGATTAGTAAAGTGTTCAGGTACCTATTCCTTTATGAACTAAATTCTCTTGTGGTTTTAGAGACTATATAATACTTGATAATACTCAGAATATTGCTGCTGGGAAACAGGGGAGAGCAGCTTCGCCACTACCCTATATATAACCCACCAAGAAAATTCACACAACCTGTGAGTGACTCCTTCCTATCTGCCAAGTGAGAGCTTGCCACGTAGAGACAGAAAGCTAGTTTTGGCTATGTAGGTTATTCTGGTGGATTGCATACTGGTCCCTCCATCCTTCTCTCTTAATGAAAATCCCTTTGGATGGGTGGAAAATAGGTGTGCTGAGCCACAAGAACAACTGCATGTCAGACATGTAATATGTGCAGAGCTCTTAAGTAACTTCAGATAGACCTCTGAACTGCCAGACTTTGCTTATATATCCAACAGCATTTCCTCTGCACTACCATCTTGAGTAACAGCACAGTAAAAATTCTGGATCATTATTTTTAATGAAGAGAAGGGAATTAGGATTCACAGTTAGATGATCAGTTTGCAGTTAAGGCCACAGGCAAGAGAAATGCAATTTTGCAGTACTCTGGGAAAAAGTACATTGCAGCAGGTCCTTTTTTGTAACACTGTGAAAAACCCCAGCAGACTGGCATGACCACAGTGAGGAGCAATGTCAAAGCTGTGTACTTTTCTCAGTAGCATCCACAAATATGGAGGAAGAAAAAAGATCGGTTCTTACAGTGGCCTTCTCTCTGTCTGAAGAGAAGACCCCTAGGAAAAGCACACAGGTACAAGGCACAGGAGTAATTCCTTTCATCCCATTCACACCATAGCACTAGTGCATGGAATTAACCAGTCTTTCGCAAAACTAGCAAATGTGTTACATACTACAGTCTTAACACTTATTTTTATTTGCATGGGAAATTGTTCACAATTTAAAGTGAACTAGAATTTTAGAACAATTTAAAGAGAATTCTGAGACACAAACAAAAATTATTTTTCATTATTTATAATAGTTTAGTATTTATGTTGGGTTTTTAAAAAAATTATCTTTTTGTTCAGATGCTGAAATAGATATTTCAAAGGGCCACATCCTAAGACAGAATAGATGTTTTTCTGAATTCACCCCAACATGATTTTTCAGATCAGAGACTATTGTTAAATATAAAGTTAAGCTTGGCATTCTCCACTTTCTCTGATGATTTATGGATCAAAGCATCACTTGTTTGGATCTTTTCTAAGACAGAGTTGCTTTAAAGGACTTTCGCAGGGGTTACTTTGTGAAACTGGAAGCCTTCCAAGATGCCTGATCTTGACTAATGGCCAAGATGAAGCTGTGTTTGAATTTTAAATTACTACACAGCCTCCTCCTCAGCGTGCTTTAAGGGTCCACTCATGCAGTGCTTATGCACACAGAGTTCCCATCAATCTTAGAGGAATGCCATATATATAAGGAACTTAGAAATTTTTTTTTCCTTTGGATGTACATAGAACCATTTCTCCTGCTCTTATGCAGTGTACCCATGAATAAAAACAATGTATTTGCAACACAATTTGAAAGAAATCTTTGCAAAATCATTTTCTTGTCTCAGATTGGAACATTCCCTCTTGCTCCACACTGCAGCAAAAAACAGAAGCAGTGAAGCATAAGCAAATGACTGAAAAAAAATTTCAATTGAACAAATATTTGTTGAGTCTAACAATACGGACCTGCCATGGGGAAAACAAAGGTTTGACAGGCAATAAAGATGGAAATAATATTAGGTAGAATAATATTTTCTACCTAACTTTAATTCAGATCCTGAAAGAATGATATGAAACTCTGTCAAGAAATGACAGTATTTTCATGACTCAGGGGTTCCAACCAAAGGCTGGAGGAGTTTGGTATTGCAGAAAATTAATTAGTTCATAGTCTAGTGGTGCCCTCGTCAAAAGCAGCAATACTTACAGGAGATTTCCTTTTTTACTATGTGAGGGATGGGCTGCTACAAAGCAATACAAGTTTTGTTCAAAGGAATATAAGCAGATAGGAGAGCTAATATAATAAGTTAGAAACCTACTTCATAGTTGGGGATAACAACAGTCCTAAAATCAACCAGCATTTATAAGTGTTTATCTACTGGCCAGAATGCATAGAACAGTATAAGATTAACCATTGTATTCTTGGCACATGATGGATAGATGCTGACTTGTCGAATTTATCTATTTGCTTTTAAAAACAAGAAGGGGATATGACAAGTTTTGTTTCTAGAAGATGGGTTATCTGGAAGTTGGAAGCAGAAGATGGATTTTGCATGACCTAGCTCTGTTCAGATAAGGTTCTGTTCAGCTAAGAGGTTACATGCGGAAAGAGATCATATCAGGCAATATTGGAGGAAGCCAATATTCTTAAGGTCCAGACAGAAACCTTTTATTAGCTTAGTGATTCGTAGAACAAGGGTTGCTCTTCTAAAGGATGGGGAGGGAGCCAGTGAAACTTGTTACAACCCTGAAGAGGAGGAAAGCAATTAAGAGCATGTCATGCTAACTATCTACAAAGACTGCTACAAATGGCCCAAGAGGATGAGAGCACTTCTGCAAGTGAGTTTGTCTATTTCTAACCATTAACACAATTTTAGAGTAGTGGATTTCTCTTATTTTTTCCAAATACTTGAGGTTGTCTGTCTCTGGAGTCTATGCTCATTTTCTCTATTAACTAGACTAGAGCTAGTAAGTCCACCTTCCTCAACAATCAACAGACCTGCAGCTTCATTCATGGTGCTCTCTGTTGGAAATATAAACAGTTCAGCTAAAGATTTTTCCCACTAGGGCCATAAAGCAGAATATTATAGGAAAGGATAAAACCACAAATTATAAATCCTCAGTGAGTGTTAAAGAGAAAGGTTATGTAGAACACAAAATGTGATAATGCAAACACATGTCAAATGTGTTAACTTAACATCATAACACAGGAAGCTCTTTGCTACCCAGTCTTCATTTTTCTTACTCCTTCTCTCTGTTTCACACATGAGTTGACTGAATTTTTTCATTTATGGAAACGCCTGGAGAAGTGAAGAAGTACGTAATGCTGTTCTATATGAAAGAATGTCTCTGAAGACCGAGTGAGCATTAATATATGGTACATATAAATCAAGAATAACGATATCCAAACTCTTCAGATGGGGACTAGCAATCTTAACAGCACTGGACATGTCCTTAAGGCAACATAAAATAGACAAATCGTGACTTTTCATTAGTGAAGTATTTTCTCCCAAGGCCATCATAAAAGAAAGTTTATTACACTTACTTGGTGGGATGCAGAGGGAGGATTTTCTGAAAATCTAATTTCTTTATAAAATGTACTTGATAAATGGTAATTTTTAAATCTTCCAAGCTGTCCATCCTCACTGATTTTGTTTTCATAAAGAACTTAAGAGAGGTTGAATTTTCCCTGAACGAATACCTCCTTGAAGGCCTTTGGAGAGTGAGTAGTGAATTAACCAACCTCCAGAGTGATCTAAATGATGAACAACCTCTAGGACACCTAAGGCAAGTGAACTTTCCCTCACTGCATGCCAGAGCTGATGTACAACATTGTCACTTTTGTGAAGTGAAATCTAGCTGCCGTGGGGCTATCCTATGATTACTTGAGTTCTCTAAAACAGTAGCTACTGTTGCCTGCACAAATCTGGTAACTTACCTGCTCGTTTGTTGTCTTCTAATTTGTTCACAGAATTCTTAGCCATGTGGCAATTACGAAAAAGAAAAAAAGAAAAGAAAAGAAAAGAAAAATGTGTTTTAGCTGCGTTTTTGTGGTTCTAATTAGCAGCAGTTTTGATAAACATTTCAGTGTTTGTAAATATTGGTAAACATCAGTGCTTATTTCTTTCACAATGTTATTTCAGCTCAAGTGAGCTAACATGAATCCTTCACCAGTGTTCTCTGAACTAAATGCTGTAAAACAATGAACTGAGCTATTTTCATTGACTGAATTTTTTAAAAGACATTTTTATTTTAGCTTGAAGAATCCAAAAGAAAAAAAAAAAGTTAAGATAAAATTATTGAATTTTTTGTCTACTTTCCAGGCAAAAATATGCCAATGGAATTTCTCATGGCTTACACACAATAAAATAAAACTCCTCTGTCATTGAACAAAAATCTGTATTTGGTCACACCTCCAGATTCCCTCAAAGTGTATCTAGATCTGTGAATTTAAAATTCCAGCTTAAAGAGTATGAAATTTTTATAATTATGTTCTACAGTACCATAGGTACTTCATCATATAGTGTAAATTATCAGTAATCATATTTTAAATGTAAGACAAAAATTAGTAGAATTGATCACAGAACTTGCATGAAAGCAGAGTGACATAGTGTGGTTGGTGTGAACAGTGTGTCTCTACTATTAGACTTCTAGGATTGTTTTTACTGCTAAAGGAATGGGGCATGGCAATCTAAAACGATTTATTGAAAGATGCCCTGTTCAGATATTTAGACTGAGTTCAGAAAGCTATGGCAGTGTTAACTTGGGACATCAAGTGCCATATTAAAAGTTACTTCACCCTTTCATAGTTCAACCAAGTAAATGACCTTGTAGACTAACTTAAACCCCTCCCCAACAGTTTACCACATTTTTGACACACAAAACTTTGTTCTGAGAGTTATTTTCGTTTTTCTGTGACCATCGTCATCACCAGCTACTGCAGTAGGCCTCTTCCTTTGCCATATTTCTGGACTTTCAAATACCAGGTGTGCATTAAATATTTTTTTCATCTGTTTTAGCTTCTTCAGTATTTTTCATAGGCTGTTTTACTACCTGTAGAAAAAAGATCAGTCCTCTTTTAGGTGTTTACATACACAAAGAGTAAGGCTTTTTAACCATTACCTCTTTTTTCATGGTATTACTACAATTTTTATGGTATTACTATTTCCACAGAAGACGGTGCTTTTAGCAATACATAGGAATATGAAAGGAGGAAAGAGATTTAAAAGTGGAAGACAAGACTACAATATGGACAAATATCTTTACACATGGTTTCAGATACTTCTGATTTTTTAAAACAATATAGATACTTAACTTGTGGATAGGCTGGTGTACATTTGGGTGTTTGGAATATAGGCATCGATGTATAGGAGTAGTACAGAACAGTGCTGGATAAAAAATGTCTCAAGGCTAGCATTTTTCAAAAGAACATGGGCTTCTCACCTAATAAAGGTCTTTCTGATAGATGACTACTCAGTGTTTTGCCATGTGACTTCAGGGTGGTTAAGTTCATGTACGCCACATTGCCCTTGTACTTTCAAGAACAGTAATGCTGAAAGTCCATACGTTAGTTTATACAAAACCACAATCTTTTTTTCTTCTATACTACCTGCACATATTTACATTGCCAGAACAAATAACTCACCTAGAAGGCATGTTGGTGCAAAAGACCACCCTGTGTGATCTGTTTAATGGTTTTGTTTTTCTGAATTCTATAGCCCTGTAGGAATGTTCATCTCTGCATATGTTTGCTTTAACGAATTGACTGTTCTAAAGGCCTGAATACAGAACTGATATTCAAGACCTCCTGAATCCTAATTTTGGGTCCTGAGTAGGTATGTTGTACCTTAGTGTTTAAAGCAAGTTTCCGGGCGCATTATTTTCACGGGAGTGTTATGGACACTGCTAATGCTTATAACCATACTTTGAAGCCACATGGTATCATAACTTTGAGTTATTCTTGCCTATAGCTTCTAGAATCCCTAGTTATTAAATTTGCATTATATATCTACTTTTCGTACTTATTTAATCCATAACAGCACAACAAATACTTTGCAACACCACTATCAGTTCATAGCTCAGACATAAATAATTGCATACTTTCATTGCTTTTAATCTATGCTTGAAATTATGGGGATTCTTAACTATCATCTAATCAGATTTAGCATTCCGGTTAGGCTGTGTTGCATTTTGTGCTGGAATTCCTTACCCAGTTCACGCTGGCATAAGTATGGGCTGCTGTTGCAAGGAATAGTCTTGAACCTAGATAGCTGTTCTGTCTGTACAAGCAGTTGTACGTGTGACAAGCCAGATCAGGAAGCTATTAATTCTGAGAGGGATCAATTCCTTGATTGAAAAACTGCATAAATTGCTGGTGCTCAGACACAGGAATGCAAAAAATGCCAGGCTAGAGGCAGAGGAGGAAGATGGGACTGTCCTTTTTTACAAAAGCTTAAATTTATGTTACAATTAAGTAGATGCTCTTAGTACAATCCCAGCTTATGTTACTGTGATTAGGTGGTGGGACACATTCCAAAACTGACTAGTCCTACCCATGTTACTGCATATTTATATCTGCATGTCTTATAAAAATCTCAACATTTCAAGTGTCAGTGCCTGTTGGTATTTTAGACTTTTTCTGTCTGTGTACTATGTGTATATGGTTTATCATGTTGAATGAAGGAGTGTCATATTTATGTATATGCCTTTTCTGAGAAATTTGTTACCTAAATGTCTTTATTGTCATGTCTGTATTTGTGTATGTGTCTGTTCCCATGCATATGAAAATACAACTTTTTGTAGCTATACTGACTATACTTTTGTGGCATTCACTGATCACTCCATGCAAAGCTTTTAAAAGAGACTTGTTTTACTGTGTTCCCTGTTACAATAGCTGTGCAAAACATAAGAGCTGTACAATTCTTTAGGGAGGTAGCAATAAAAAGCATAGTCCCCATGTCAACATCTTACCTTCCAGAAAAAAAAAAAAACAAACAAATAACTTATTACCATTTAGTTACAGTATCACTTAGAGAAATCTAACATTAATACAACATACACTTTGAAATACTTAAAACCAACCCAATAAATAGATTAATAATTTTCAATAAATCCTAGAGGTGCCCCATGCTGTTAATTGGACCACTTAATTTACTACAGTGCCGTCAAGCAAGTACCTCTTACATATGCCATTTCACATACTGAAAGTGCCATTGCTGAAGAAATTGGTTTTTTTATATCGCCTATCATAGCAATTCAAAAGCAATTTCCTGAAGTATTTTACTTAAAAGGGTTCAAGATAGCTATTATCTCTTCCAAAAACAGGTACTTTGCAGTAAAAGTATACTTTGGGTCATTAGAGTTCTTTTGCTTTTCTTTTTGACCTTTTAATTTAGAGGGATTTGGGGTCATTATTATTTAAAAAGGAAAGTGTTGATAATAAAATATTTCACTTTTATAAAACCTCATTTTAATATTTTGTTGTGGAAGGTTTCTGTTTCTTTTTTTGGGTTTCCAATTTTCCGTTAAAATTGTTCAATGAAAACTTTGTTTTGTTTCTCAGAAAAAAACATTAGTGAGAGGAAGTTTTTTTCCAAGTCCTACCTTTACATCTATTAAAGCCAAGTAATAGCGCACCTGACAGTGTCCCTAGTGATACTCATACGGGATTTTTTTTCCCCTCCTCTTTCCAGGCCAGTACACAAAATACATCTCTTGGTTAATTTGGCACTGAACAGGATAAGATTGACGATGGTTTCAGACTAAAAGGAACAGCAGAAAACCAACTTTCCATAGGCCTGATGAGCATCAATATTGACTATGTGTGTGAATTACATGAACCTTTATTGTGGTTTAACCCCAGCAGGCAGCTGAGCCCCACACAGCCACTCGCTCACTTCCCCTGCTGTGGGATGGGGAAGAAAATTGGAAGGATAAAAGTAAGAAAACTCGTGGTTTGAGATAAAAGCAGTTTAACAGGTAAAGCAAAAGCCACGCACGCAAGCAAAGCAAAATAAGGAATTCATTCACCACTTCCCATTGGCAGGCAGGTGTTCAGCCATCTCCAGGAAAGCAGGGCTCCATCACGCGTAATGGTTACTTGGGAAGACAAACGCCATAACTATGAATGTCCCACCAGTCCTCTTACTTCCCCCAGCTTTTTTTGCTGAACAAGACATCACATGGTGTGGGATGTCCCTTTGGTCAGTTGGGGACAGCTGTCCCAGCTGTATCCCCTCCCAACCTTTTGTGCACCCCGAGCCTACTCACTGTTGGGCAGTCGAAGAAGCAGAAAAGGCCTTGACGCTGTGTAAGCACTGCTCAGCAATGGCTGAAAAAGTTGGTCATCAACCCTCTTTCCAGCACAAATACAACACATAGTACCATACCAGCTACTATGAAAAAAATTAACTCTGTCTTTTCTATGAAGAAAATTAACTCTAACCAGTACAACCACAAGCTTCTGAATGCAAAGCATAAAGAAGTATTAGAAAAATATTCCTTGAAGCTCCTGATCTTCAGGAAAGTTATATGAAAAGATACTGGAATTCTCTGGATCAGTAGCTCCTTTTCAGTGTGGATAAGGACTCTGTTATATTGCCCTGAACCAACAAAAAGGAACCTTCCAGCTCTGAAATTTGCATGGCTACTTGTACAGGGTTTTTTTTGTTTCCTTTTTTCTTCTTCAGCTGTTTCCCAGGATTTGTGAAAAAAAGAGCTTTATGCCAGCTTACACTAACTTAGAAGTTCATTCACCCTGAAGTTATTTCCAGAAAAGAAAAGCCATTTTAGTGAAGACAATATCAAATCCACAATTTTTTAATAATTTAATTCTACATTTGTTCAGTGTTATATACAGACATATGCAGAAGTTATAGTATACATCATTGCCTTATGCAATTCTTTTGTAGAAATATGATTCTTCTCTATATAATATTTGCAAACTACTTGGTTTTCTATTAAAAAAGCAATTTGGAAACAGTTTCCTGTTTGCTTTCTATCTTAAAAGAAACCGCAGCCTTATATCACTTTTGTCTTATATCTCTTCCAATACTTCGTTGGTGAAGACCCAGGCATGCCAGACATTGACAACTGAGAATACCTTATTTCTTAAATTTGCCCCTGAAGTAATGAAAGCAGGGTGATCCTTCTGAAAGCCTTAGCAACAACTCACTTCCCTGCTCTCTGGCAAGACTGGTTTTCCTCCAGCTTGCTAGAAAGTAAATTATTCATTTTAATGGCTGGGTAAGTGAATAACACTATTCTGTTCTGTGAAAAAAGATAAGATTATAAAAAAGAAAAATGTTAATGGAATTTTGTGTTAAAGATATTGACACCACCTCTTGTAAGTACCATGTAACCAATATCATCCTAGACTGCATCTTTTCTACACAATTCAAACAGAATTTGAGGTGGAATATTATTTTCTTTTAATAAATCTATTTTAGTAGTACCTTCAACCTGTCTCCCAAAAAATTTCTTCCTTCTTCTGAAGGGGCATTTCAGTTCAGCCCTTATTACTTTTTTTTTTTTTTTTATTCTCCACTTCTTTCACTGTTCTCAGAAACAGTGTATTTAGAACTAATGCTATATAAGTAGTTTTGTTTATTCTTCTTCCTTACCCCCTCTTCTGGTCATGAACCCTGATCTTCAACTGATCTTCCCATTTCACTTCCTGTTTTTGCAGATACTGGAAAATATTTGTACATATATACTTAAATCTGTTGCAAAGCTTTTCTCATCTGTGTCTAAGATAGCATTATGAGTCTTCCAGATGATACAAGATCTTTCATATATAAACAAAGTTGTATTATTTTCTGAAATAAAAGAAAATGATTGGTCAAATATGTCTCCAATTTATGTTGATTCATTCACTAGGAAAAAATGGAGTACACAATTCATACAAATAGAAATGTGAGACATAACTGCATTTATTTGCTGAAGGGGTGAAAGCCTGAAAATACCACAGAAGGCTTTATAGATGACCTTGGATGTTCAAGGCATATAATTTGGTAAAAAAAATGTCAAAACATTTTGCATTTACTGAGTTCTTATGCAAAAAATTTTCTGAAGATTTGCACCTAATACCTGAACTTTTTCTAGGGGATAATGCAGATGGCAAGGCAGATCAAACTCGTAAAAATGTGAAGCATGCAAAAAGACAGATGTAGCATGGTAGAAGTAGAAAAAACAGAAAGAATGTACCTAATACAAGACTAATACATAATACAAGACTAATCTGTAGTAAGATAAGGAGGAGCTTCAAAATGACTGAACTCTCTGATTAAAATCACAAAGGTGGCAAAGGAGAACATTAAACTAGATTAAGCTAGTCTGCAAAACCATTAGTAATATGATCAATAAATTTCAGTTAAAAAGAAATTTGGAATCTTCCTGCTAAAACAAACTAATTATGGTGATAGCCCAAGCAGGGATAAATGTTGCCCATTTCCTGGGATTTACTGTCTTGAACAGTGGCATTCAAGATCCACATTCAGCTACTTTTAAAATTGACCGAGGACAAAGATGGCTTATTTTTATTAGGGCTTGAAAGAGATGAGTCCAAACCTGAATTGAAACATTTCTTTTTCAATCTGTTGTGTTGAAAAATAGGGATAATACTACTGATCTATCTGATAGGGATGTACTAAGTATTTGCACAGTGCTTTAGAAATTCCAGGCCTTAGAATAATAGTAAAAATTACCTTCAATAAAATCAAATAATGCTGAACAGAAATAAAAGTATAAAGATGTATGAAAACACCAGGTCTTTCTTCAGTGAAGAAAACACCATAGCAGTAACTAACCAGGAGGCAAGAGTGATATTTATATCAGTGTGAATGTAAGTTATATATAAATCCTAGAAATCATAGAAAACTTCTGAGATTCAAATAGGTTGCTTTATCAGTGATAGACTGAAGAACGTCAGATTTAAAGACAGCAGCACAATCCAGTGTTTTTATTCTTCCTGAAGTTTAATGCTTTGTTATACAGAGACTCAAATCTTTGAGATTATTTTATGATAATGAAATCAGATAGCTAATTTCTAAATTATATAATGAATAAAGTAATGTATAAATAGCATTTTTCATTATCTAATTCCTTGGTCTTCAATCACAAATGACAAATATTCTATCTTAAATCTTTCTACCCATTATCGATTCTCTCTACTTGTACTGTAATATAAATAAAGCTGCAAAGAACTGAAATGACACAAGGGAATACTGAGAAAAACTAAATGAGCAAGGAAATCTTTTAAGATATCTGAGGGAGATCTTGGGTGTTTCCATGGTTATATTATGTTCTGCCATTGCTCATGGAGATTCAGTAAATTAGTTACATTTGTGTTAATAGGATATTAGCACAAGCAATTATTAAAATTATATATTATATTATTGTGGTCTACAAGGAAAGGAGACACAAAGGATAAAAAGAAAGGGAAGTTCTGAGAAATCCGAGGAATCCAAAGTGAAAGATCGGTTTTGCTAAGGTCTACCATTTTGCTTGCATAGAGGTTAGTCCTAGTAATTGATTAGATATTATTGTCTCAAAAATATACAAAAAGAATCTCCAAAACGCATATCAGACACTGAGAAGAGAAAATTTACAAGACTTAATAACTATAGGTACACTTTGCATGAATAACAGGACAGTAACTCATCAAGAACTAACAAGATAATTAAGTTAATTTTTTATGTTCTCTTTCATTAAGTTGCTGTCAGAATCTGTGCTTCAAAACATAATTAGTCAGCCAGTCAGCTTCAATCCTTGGAGAAATCACGGAGCACCTTCTCCTGGAGTTCATTTCCAGGCATGTGAAGTAAAAGAAGGCAATTAGGAAGATTTTATGTGGATTTACCAGGAAAAAAGCATGTTTGACCAATCTTATTGTGGTTTATGGTGAAATGACTGTCTGTGCAGATGAGAAGGATTTGGTAACCTCTACTCCAATGAGGCTTTTATCCCCTACAGCCTAATTTATCCTAAGCTTCTGTGAAAAGGAAGTAAATATATTTTAATATCTATGATTTTTTTTCCTTTTGGTTTGCTTTTCCATATACCATCTAAACATTTCAAAGCATATTTGTGACAGAAGAAATAATTTTACCTACCTTTCTAAGTTATTTCAACCTTTTTCTCTTTACATTTACGTAAAACCTTTTTCATTGCAGAAACAAATATTTGCAAACATAATTAAATGTAGAATTTGATATGTTCATAACTATCCACACATACTTCACCAAATTCTGAACATTCTTATATATTTATGAATGCTTAAAAATTATTTGCCAATTTGTGTAATACTGTTAAAATTTGCATTTTTTTAAATCATTGACTGCTGCGTAATTATCATTGCAAGTGCTCCAACTAAATTAAATTAGACTACTACTGTAAATAAAGTTATTCTTTTCTGTGTGTAGGGTCAAAGTTTTAATCAAAGCAGAAAAAAAAATGTTAGACTGAAATAAATAAATTAATGTGCTGAGTACTCTGGGAACATTAAGATTCAAATAAGCAAATAACCCTTCAAATGACATGATTAAAATAAATTACTTTTGTGTTTATTTAGAAATAAATATGTTTACATTTAATTCTTGTCGTGGTTTAACCTGGCAGGC